>NC_133193.1:54160000-54267500 GCF_049306965.1 Danio rerio | reverse complement strand
ACCCTAACCCTAACCCCTAACCCTAACCCTAACCCTAACCCTAACCCTAACCCTAACCCTAACCCTAACCCTAACCCTAACCCTAACCCTAACCCTAACCCTAACCCTAACCCTAACCCTAACCCTAACCCTAACCCTAACCCTAACCCTAACCCTAACCCTAACCCTAACCCTAACCCTAACCCTAACCCTAACCTAACCCTAACCCTAACCCTAACCCTAACCCTAACCCTAACCCTAACCCTAACCCTAACCCTAACCCTAACCCTAACCCTAACCCTAACCCTAACCCTAACCCTAACCCTAACCCTAACCCTAACCCTAACCCTAACCCTAACCCTAACCCTAACCCTAACCCTAACCCTAACCCTAACCCTAACCCTAACCCTAACCCTAACCCTAACCCTAACCCTAACCCTAACCCTAACCCTAACCCTAACCCTAACCCTAACCCTAACCCTAACCCTAACCCTAACCCTAACCCTAACCCTAACCCTAACCCTAACCCTAACCCTAACCCTAACCCTAACCCTAACCCTAACCCTAACCCTAACCCTAACCCTAACCCTAACCCTAACCCTAACCCTAACCCTAACCCTAACCCTAACCCTAACCCTAACCCTAACCCTAACCCTAACCCTAACCCTAACCCTAACCCTAACCCTAACCCTAACCCTAACCCTAACCCTAACCCTAACCCTAACCCTAACCCTAACCCTAACCCTAACCCTAACCCTAACCCTAACCCTAACCCTAACCCTAACCCTAACCCTAACCCTAACCCTAACCCTAACCCTAACCCTAACCCTAACCCTAACCCTAACCCTAACCCTAACCCTAACCCTAACCCTAACCCTAACCCTAACCCTAACCCTAACCCTAACCCTAACCCTAACCCTAACCCTAACCCTAACCCTAACCCTAACCCTAACCCTAACCCTAACCCTAACCCTAACCCTAACCCTAACCCTAACCCTAACCCTAACCCTAACCCTAACCCTAACCCTAACCCTAACCCTAACCCTAACCCTAACCCTAACCCTAACCCTAACCCTAACCCTAACCCTAACCCTAACCCTAACCCTAACCCTAACCCTAACCCTAACCCTAACCCTAACCCTAACCCTAACCCTAACCCTAACCCTAACCCTAACCCTAACCCTAACCCTAACCCTAACCCTAACCCTAACCCTAACCCTAACCCTAACCCTAACCCTAACCCTAACCCTAACCCTAACCCTAACCCTAACCCTAACCCTAACCCTAACCCTAACCCTAACCCTAACCCTAACCCTAACCCTAACCCTAACCCTAACCCTAACCCTAACCCTAACCCTAACCCTAACCCTAACCCTAACCCTAACCCTAACCCTAACCCTAACCCTAACCCTAACCCTAACCCTAACCCTAACCCTAACCCTAACCCTAACCCTAACCCTAACCCTAACCCTAACCCTAACCCTAACCCTAACCCTAACCCTAACCCTAACCCTAACCCTAACCCTAACCCTAACCCTAACCCTAACCCTAACCCTAACCCTAACCCTAACCCTAACCCTAACCCTAACCCTAACCCTAACCCTAACCCTAACCCTAACCCTAACCCTAACCCTAACCCTAACCCTAACCCTAACCCTAACCCTAACCCTAACCCTAACCCTAACCCTAACCCTAACCCTAACCCTAACCCTAACCCTAACCCTAACCCTAACCCTAACCCTAACCCTAACCCTAACCCTAACCCTAACCCTAACCCTAACCCTAACCCTAACCCTAACCCTAACCCTAACCCTAACCCTAACCCTAACCCTAACCCTAACCCTAACCCTAACCCTAACCCTAACCCTAACCCTAACCCTAACCCTAACCCTAACCCTAACCCTAACCCTAACCCTAACCCTAACCCTAACCCTAACCCTAACCCTAACCCTAACCCTAACCCTAACCCTAACCCTAACCCTAACCCTAACCCTAACCCTAACCCTAACCCTAACCCTAACCCTAACCCTAACCCTAACCCTAACCCTAACCCTAACCCTAACCCTAACCCTAACCCTAACCCTAACCCTAACCCTAACCCTAACCCTAACCCTAACCCTAACCCTAACCCTAACCCTAACCCTAACCCTAACCCTAACCCTAACCCTAACCCTAACCCTAACCCTAACCCTAACCCTAACCCTAACCCTAACCCTAACCCTAACCCTAACCCTAACCCTAACCCTAACCCTAACCCTAACCCTAACCCTAACCCTAACCCTAACCCTAACCCTAACCCTAACCCTAACCCTAACCCTAACCCTAACCCTAACCCTAACCCTAACCCTAACCCTAACCCTAACCCTAACCCTAACCCTAACCCTAACCCTAACCCTAACCCTAACCCTAACCCTAACCCTAACCCTAACCCTAACCCTAACCCTAACCCTAACCCTAACCCTAACCCTAACCCTAACCCTAACCCTAACCCTAACCCTAACCCTAACCCTAACCCTAACCCTAACCCTAACCCTAACCCTAACCCTAACCCTAACCCTAACCCTAACCCTAACCCTAACCCTAACCCTAACCCTAACCCTAACCCTAACCCTAACCCTAACCCTAACCCTAACCCTAACCCTAACCCTAACCCTAACCCTAACCCTAACCCTAACCCTAACCCTAACCCTAACCCTAACCCTAACCCTAACCCTAACCCTAACCCTAACCCTAACCCTA
Source organism: Danio rerio (assembly GCF_049306965.1). NCBI lineage: Eukaryota > Metazoa > Chordata > Actinopteri > Cypriniformes > Danionidae > Danio > Danio rerio. The sequence continues at coordinate 54,264,782 of NC_133193.1, read as the reverse complement.
ACCCTAACCCTAACCCTAACCCTAACCCTAACCCTAACCCTAACCCTAACCCTAACCCTAACCCTAACCCTAACCCTAACCCTAACCCTAACCCTAACCCTAACCCTAACCCTAACCCTAACCCTAACCCTAACCCTAACCCTAACCCTAACCCTAACCCTAACCCTAACCCTAACCCTAACCCTAACCCTAACCCTAACCCTAACCCTAACCCTAACCCTAACCCTAACCCTAACCCTAACCCTAACCCTAACCCTAACCCTAACCTAACCCTAACCCTAACCCTAACCCTAACCCTAACCCTAACCCTAACCCTAACCCTAACCCTAACCCTAACCCTAACCCTAACCCTAACCCTAACCCTAACCCTAACCCTAACCCTAACCCTAACCCTAACCCTAACCCTAACCCTAACCCTAACCCTAACCCTAACCCTAACCCTAACCCTAACCCTAACCCTAACCCTAACCCTAACCCTAACCCTAACCCTAACCCTAACCCTAACCCTAACCCTAACCCTAACCCTAACCCTAACCCTAACCCTAACCCTAACCCTAACCCTAACCCTAACCCTAACCCTAACCCTAACCCTAACCCTAACCCTAACCCTAACCCTAACCCTAACCCTAACCCTAACCCTAACCCTAACCCTAACCCTAACCCTAACCCTAACCCTAACCCTAACCCTAACCCTAACCCTAACCCTAACCCTAACCCTAACCCTAACCCTAACCCTAACCCTAACCCTAACCCTAACCCTAACCCTAACCCTAACCCTAACCCTAACCCTAACCCTAACCCTAACCCTAACCCTAACCCTAACCCTAACCCTAACCCTAACCCTAACCCTAACCCTAACCCTAACCCTAACCCTAACCCTAACCCTAACCCTAACCCTAACCCTAACCCTAACCCTAACCCTAACCCTAACCCTAACCCTAACCCTAACCCTAACCCTAACCCTAACCCTAACCCTAACCCTAACCCTAACCCTAACCCTAACCCTAACCCTAACCCTAACCCTAACCCTAACCCTAACCCTAACCCTAACCCTAACCCTAACCCTAACCCTAACCCTAACCCTAACCCTAACCCTAACCCTAACCCTAACCCTAACCCTAACCCTAACCCTAACCCTAACCCTAACCCTAACCCTAACCCTAACCCTAACCCTAACCCTAACCCTAACCCTAACCCTAACCCTAACCCTAACCCTAACCCTAACCCTAACCCTAACCCTAACCCTAACCCTAACCCTAACCCTAACCCTAACCCTAACCCTAACCCTAACCCTAACCCTAACCCTAACCCTAACCCTAACCCTAACCCTAACCCTAACCCTAACCCTAACCCTAACCCTAACCCTAACCCTAACCCTAACCCTAACCCTAACCCTAACCCTAACCCTAACCCTAACCCTAACCCTAACCCTAACCCTAACCCTAACCCTAACCCTAACCCTAACCCTAACCCTAACCCTAACCCTAACCCTAACCCTAACCCTAACCCTAACCCTAACCCTAACCCTAACCCTAACCCTAACCCTAACCCTAACCCTAACCCTAACCCTAACCCTAACCCTAACCCTAACCCTAACCCTAACCCTAACCCTAACCCTAACCCTAACCCTAACCCTAACCCTAACCCTAACCCTAACCCTAACCCTAACCCTAACCCTAACCCTAACCCTAACCCTAACCCTAACCCTAACCCTAACCCTAACCCTAACCCTAACCCTAACCCTAACCCTAACCCTAACCCTAACCCTAACCCTAACCCTAACCCTAACCCTAACCCTAACCCTAACCCTAACCCTAACCCTAACCCTAACCCTAACCCTAACCCTAACCCTAACCCTAACCCTAACCCTAACCCTAACCCTAACCCTAACCCTAACCCTAACCCTAACCCTAACCCTAACCCTAACCCTAACCCTAACCCTAACCCTAACCCTAACCCTAACCCTAACCCTAACCCTAACCCTAACCCTAACCCTAACCCTAACCCTAACCCTAACCCTAACCCTAACCCTAACCCTAACCCTAACCCTAACCCTAACCCTAACCCTAACCCTAACCCTAACCCTAACCCTAACCCTAACCCTAACCCTAACCCTAACCCTAACCCTAACCCTAACCCTAACCCTAACCCTAACCCTAACCCTAACCCTAACCCTAACCCTAACCCTAACCCTAACCCTAACCCTAACCCTAACCCTAACCCTAACCCTAACCCTAACCCTAACCCTAACCCTAACCCTAACCCTAACCCTAACCCTAACCCTAACCCTAACCCTAACCCTAACCCTAACCCTAACCCTAACCCTAACCCTAACCCTAACCCTAACCCTAACCCTAACCCTAACCCTAACCCTAACCCTAACCCTAACCCTAACCCTAACCCTAACCCTAACCCTAACCCTAACCCTAACCCTAACCCTAACCCTAACCCTAACCCTAACCCTAACCCTAACCCTAACCCTAACCCTAACCCTAACCCTAACCCTAACCCTAACCCTAACCCTAACCCTAACCCTAACCCTAACCCTAACCCTAACCCTAACCCTAACCCTAACCCTAACCCTAACCCTAACCCTAACCCTAACCCTAACCCTAACCCTAACCCTAACCCTAACCCTAACCCTAACCCTAACCCTAACCCTAACCCTAACCCTAACCCTAACCCTAACCCTAACCCTAACCCTAACCCTAACCCTAACCCTAACCCTAACCCTAACCCTAACCCTAACCCTAACCCTAACCCTAACCCTAACCCTAACCCTAACCCTAACCCTAACCCTAACCCTAACCCTAACCCTAACCCTAACCCTAACCCTAACCCTAACCCTAACCCTAACCCTAACCCTAACCCTAACCCTAACCCTAACCCTAACCCTAACCCTAACCCTAACCCTAACCCTAACCCTAACCCTAACCCTAACCCTAACCCTAACCCTAACCCTAACCCTAACCCTAACCCTAACCCTAACCCTAACCCTAACCCTAACCCTAACCCTAACCCTAACCCTAACCCTAACCCTAACCCTAACCCTAACCCTAACCCTAACCCTAACCCTAACCCTAACCCTAACCCTAACCCTAACCCTAACCCTAACCCTAACCCTAACCCTAACCCTAACCCTAACCCTAACCCTAACCCTAACCCTAACCCTAACCCTAACCCTAACCCTAACCCTAACCCTAACCCTAACCCTAACCCTAACCCTAACCCTAACCCTAACCCTAACCCTAACCCTAACCCTAACCCTAACCCTAACCCTAACCCTAACCCTAACCCTAACCCTAACCCTAACCCTAACCCTAACCCTAACCCTAACCCTAACCCTAACCCTAACCCTAACCCTAACCCTAACCCTAACCCTAACCCTAACCCTAACCCTAACCCTAACCCTAACCCTAACCCTAACCCTAACCCATTTCAAAACGCAAATGGGAGAGAGCCACATTATTTGATCTCATGGGAAAGTAAAATAAATGTATTAAGTCCACAAAGACAAAACTTTATTAATTTACAAAAATCGACCGCACTCTTCAACACATCTCTAAACCCAACCCGGGTGACCTTTCACACCTAAAACTTAACCCAAGTGCCTAGAGCCCTAAGACCAGGGACCCTAAGACCCCGAACCCTACCCAAACGCTGAATTAGCGTTACACACATACCTAAAACTTGGTGGGTAATTTTTTCACAGCAACTTGGTTGTGTTGCGGGCTGACGCTGGCCTTTCTCGATGTCGTTCGGATCCGTTCGGCCGACTCGGACGCCGCGGGCGTGGCGGGCAGTTGATGTCGATGGACCGTGCATAACCGGGGATGGACTCAGTCCAACCTCTGGATTTTTCCTCACCCTAACCCAGCCAGTGCCTCCAGCTCTGCACCTCGCCTGCTGCGGACGGGAACGCCGGCGGATCCATCGATGTCGGGGAAATGAGTCTCCAACTCGGAGCATTTAATAAATTGATGTCAAAAAGTACACAACAAGACAATAGAAAATGTAACGCTAAGTTTATGACGCACCACAAAGTGCCGATATTCAGTTTTGGGAAACATCGAGAAAAATCGAAACATCGAGAAAGTGTGAAAACAGAGAGAGAGAGAGTGTTAGGAAGCCACGCCCACTGAGAAGTCTATATAAATGAGCTGATGTGAAGTATTCCAGCCATTCAGTTGCTCAAACTAGCCTGAGGAAGGAAAAGAAACTCCGAAACGTCGCGATCAGGTTTGAGCAGTACATTTAGGGCCTCCATTTCAAAACGCAAATGGGAGAGAGCCACATTATTTGATCTCATGGGAAAGTAAAATAAATGTATTAAGTCCACAAAGACAAAACTTTATTAATTTACAAAAATCGACCGCACTCTTCAACACATCTCTAAACCCAACCCGGGTGACCTTTCACACCTAAAACTTAACCCAAGTGCCTAGAGCCCTAAGACCAGGGACCCTAAGACCCCGAACCCTACCCAAACGCTGAATTAGCGTTACACACATACCTAAAACTTGGTGGGTAATTTTTTCACAGCAACTTGGTTGTGTTGCGGGCTGACGCTGGCCTTTCTCGATGTCGTTCGGATCCGTTCGGCCGACTCGGACGCCGCGGGCGTGGCGGGCAGTTGATGTCGATGGACCGTGCATAACCGGGGATGGACTCAGTCCAACCTCTGGATTTTTCCTCACCCTAACCCAGCCAGTGCCTCCAGCTCTGCACCTCGCCTGCTGCGGACGGGAACGCCGGCGGATCCATCGATGTCGGGGAAATGAGTCTCCAACTCGGAGCATTTAATAAATTGATGTCAAAAAGTACACAACAAGACAATAGAAAATGTAACGCTAAGTTTATGACGCACCACAAAGTGCCGATATTCAGTTTTGGGAAACATCGAGAAAAATCGAAACATCGAGAAAGTGTGAAAACAGAGAGAGAGAGAGTGTTAGGAAGCCACGCCCACTGAGAAGTCTATATAAATGAGCTGATGTGAAGTATTCCAGCCATTCAGTTGCTCAAACTAGCCTGAGGAAGGAAAAGAAACTCCGAAACGTCGCGATCAGGTTTGAGCAGTACATTTAGGGCCTCCATTTCAAAACGCAAATGGGAGAGAGCCACATTATTTGATCTCATGGGAAAGTAAAATAAATGTATTAAGTCCACAAAGACAAAACTTTATTAATTTACAAAAATCGACCGCACTCTTCAACACATCTCTAAACCCAACCCGGGTGACCTTTCACACCTAAAACTTAACCCAAGTGCCTAGAGCCCTAAGACCAGGGACCCTAAGACCCCGAACCCTACCCARACGCTGAATTAGCGTTACACACATACCTAAAACTTGGTGGGTAATTTTTTCACAGCAACTTGGTTGTGTTGCGGGCTGACGCTGGCCTTTCTCGATGTCGTTCGGATCCGTTCGGCCGACTCGGACGCCGCGGGCGTGGCGGGCAGTTGATGTCGATGGACCGTGCATAACCGGGGATGGACTCAGTCCAACCTCTGGATTTTTCCTCACCCTAACCCAGCCAGTGCCTCCAGCTCTGCACCTCGCCTGCTGCGGACGGGAACGCCGGCGGATCCATCGATGTCGGGGAAATGAGTCTCCAACTCGGAGCATTTAATAAATTGATGTCAAAAAGTACACAACAAGACAATAGAAAATGTAACGCTAAGTTTATGACGCACCACAAAGTGCCGATATTCAGTTTTGGGAAACATCGAGAAAAATCGAAACATCGAGAAAGTGTGAAAACAGAGAGAGAGAGAGTGTTAGGAAGCCACGCCCACTGAGAAGTCTATATAAATGAGCTGATGTGAAGTATTCCAGCCATTCAGTTGCTCAAACTAGCCTGAGGAAGGAAAAGAAACTCCGAAACGTCGCGATCAGGTTTGAGCAGTACATTTAGGGCCTCCATTTCAAAACGCAAATGGGAGAGAGCCACATTATTTGATCTCATGGGAAAGTAAAATAAATGTATTAAGTCCACAAAGACAAAACTTTATTAATTTACAAAAATCGACCGCACTCTTCAACACATCTCTAAACCCAACCCGGGTGACCTTTCACACCTAAAACTTAACCCAAGTGCCTAGAGCCCTAAGACCAGGGACCCTAAGACCCCGAACCCTACCCARACGCTGAATTAGCGTTACACACATACCTAAAACTTGGTGGGTAATTTTTTCACAGCAACTTGGTTGTGTTGCGGGCTGACGCTGGCCTTTCTCGATGTCGTTCGGATCCGTTCGGCCGACTCGGACGCCGCGGGCGTGGCGGGCAGTTGATGTCGATGGACCGTGCATAACCGGGGATGGACTCAGTCCAACCTCTGGATTTTTCCTCACCCTAACCCAGCCAGTGCCTCCAGCTCTGCACCTCGCCTGCTGCGGACGGGAACGCCGGCGGATCCATCGATGTCGGGGAAATGAGTCTCCAACTCGGAGCATTTAATAAATTGATGTCAAAAAGTACACAACAAGACAATAGAAAATGTAACGCTAAGTTTATGACGCACCACAAAGTGCCGATATTCAGTTTTGGGAAACATCGAGAAAAATCGAAACATCGAGAAAGTGTGAAAACAGAGAGAGAGAGAGTGTTAGGAAGCCACGCCCACTGAGAAGTCTATATAAATGAGCTGATGTGAAGTATTCCAGCCATTCAGTTGCTCAAACTAGCCTGAGGAAGGAAAAGAAACTCCGAAACGTCGCGATCAGGTTTGAGCAGTACATTTAGGGCCTCCATTTCAAAACGCAAATGGGAGAGAGCCACATTATTTGATCTCATGGGAAAGTAAAATAAATGTATTAAGTCCACAAAGACAAAACTTTATTAATTTACAAAAATCGACCGCACTCTTCAACACATCTCTAAACCCAACCCGGGTGACCTTTCACACCTAAAACTTAACCCAAGTGCCTAGAGCCCTAAGACCAGGGACCCTAAGACCCCGAACCCTACCCAAACGCTGAATTAGCGTTACACACATACCTAAAACTTGGTGGGTAATTTTTTCACAGCAACTTGGTTGTGTTGCGGGCTGACGCTGGCCTTTCTCGATGTCGTTCGGATCCGTTCGGCCGACTCGGACGCCGCGGGCGTGGCGGGCAGTTGATGTCGATGGACCGTGCATAACCGGGGATGGACTCAGTCCAACCTCTGGATTTTTCCTCACCCTAACCCAGCCAGTGCCTCCAGCTCTGCACCTCGCCTGCTGCGGACGGGAACGCCGGCGGATCCATCGATGTCGGGGAAATGAGTCTCCAACTCGGAGCATTTAATAAATTGATGTCAAAAAGTACACAACAAGACAATAGAAAATGTAACGCTAAGTTTATGACGCACCACAAAGTGCCGATATTCAGTTTTGGGAAACATCGAGAAAAATCGAAACATCGAGAAAGTGTGAAAACAGAGAGAGAGAGAGTGTTAGGAAGCCACGCCCACTGAGAAGTCTATATAAATGAGCTGATGTGAAGTATTCCAGCCATTCAGTTGCTCAAACTAGCCTGAGGAAGGAAAAGAAACTCCGAAACGTCGCGATCAGGTTTGAGCAGTACATTTAGGGCCTCCATTTCAAAACGCAAATGGGAGAGAGCCACATTATTTGATCTCATGGGAAAGTAAAATAAATGTATTAAGTCCACAAAGACAAAACTTTATTAATTTACAAAAATCGACCGCACTCTTCAACACATCTCTAAACCCAACCCGGGTGACCTTTCACACCTAAAACTTAACCCAAGTGCCTAGAGCCCTAAGACCAGGGACCCTAAGACCCCGAACCCTACCCAAACGCTGAATTAGCGTTACACACATACCTAAAACTTGGTGGGTAATTTTTTCACAGCAACTTGGTTGTGTTGCGGGCTGACGCTGGCCTTTCTCGATGTCGTTCGGATCCGTTCGGCCGACTCGGACGCCGCGGGCGTGGCGGGCAGTTGATGTCGATGGACCGTGCATAACCGGGGATGGACTCAGTCCAACCTCTGGATTTTTCCTCACCCTAACCCAGCCAGTGCCTCCAGCTCTGCACCTCGCCTGCTGCGGACGGGAACGCCGGCGGATCCATCGATGTCGGGGAAATGAGTCTCCAACTCGGAGCATTTAATAAATTGATGTCAAAAAGTACACAACAAGACAATAGAAAATGTAACGCTAAGTTTATGACGCACCACAAAGTGCCGATATTCAGTTTTGGGAAACATCGAGAAAAATCGAAACATCGAGAAAGTGTGAAAACAGAGAGAGAGAGAGTGTTAGGAAGCCACGCCCACTGAGAAGTCTATATAAATGAGCTGATGTGAAGTATTCCAGCCATTCAGTTGCTCAAACTAGCCTGAGGAAGGAAAAGAAACTCCGAAACGTCGCGATCAGGTTTGAGCAGTACATTTAGGGCCTCCATTTCAAAACGCAAATGGGAGAGAGCCACATTATTTGATCTCATGGGAAAGTAAAATAAATGTATTAAGTCCACAAAGACAAAACTTTATTAATTTACAAAAATCGACCGCACTCTTCAACACATCTCTAAACCCAACCCGGGTGACCTTTCACACCTAAAACTTAACCCAAGTGCCTAGAGCCCTAAGACCAGGGACCCTAAGACCCCGAACCCTACCCAAACGCTGAATTAGCGTTACACACATACCTAAAACTTGGTGGGTAATTTTTTCACAGCAACTTGGTTGTGTTGCGGGCTGACGCTGGCCTTTCTCGATGTCGTTCGGATCCGTTCGGCCGACTCGGACGCCGCGGGCGTGGCGGGCAGTTGATGTCGATGGACCGTGCATAACCGGGGATGGACTCAGTCCAACCTCTGGATTTTTCCTCACCCTAACCCAGCCAGTGCCTCCAGCTCTGCACCTCGCCTGCTGCGGACGGGAACGCCGGCGGATCCATCGATGTCGGGGAAATGAGTCTCCAACTCGGAGCATTTAATAAATTGATGTCAAAAAGTACACAACAAGACAATAGAAAATGTAACGCTAAGTTTATGACGCACCACAAAGTGCCGATATTCAGTTTTGGGAAACATCGAGAAAAATCGAAACATCGAGAAAGTGTGAAAACAGAGAGAGAGAGAGTGTTAGGAAGCCACGCCCACTGAGAAGTCTATATAAATGAGCTGATGTGAAGTATTCCAGCCATTCAGTTGCTCAAACTAGCCTGAGGAAGGAAAAGAAACTCCGAAACGTCGCGATCAGGTTTGAGCAGTACATTTAGGGCCTCCATTTCAAAACGCAAATGGGAGAGAGCCACATTATTTGATCTCATGGGAAAGTAAAATAAATGTATTAAGTCCACAAAGACAAAACTTTATTAATTTACAAAAATCGACCGCACTCTTCAACACATCTCTAAACCCAACCCGGGTGACCTTTCACACCTAAAACTTAACCCAAGTGCCTAGAGCCCTAAGACCAGGGACCCTAAGACCCCGAACCCTACCCAAACGCTGAATTAGCGTTACACACATACCTAAAACTTGGTGGGTAATTTTTTCACAGCAACTTGGTTGTGTTGCGGGCTGACGCTGGCCTTTCTCGATGTCGTTCGGATCCGTTCGGCCGACTCGGACGCCGCGGGCGTGGCGGGCAGTTGATGTCGATGGACCGTGCATAACCGGGGATGGACTCAGTCCAACCTCTGGATTTTTCCTCACCCTAACCCAGCCAGTGCCTCCAGCTCTGCACCTCGCCTGCTGCGGACGGGAACGCCGGCGGATCCATCGATGTCGGGGAAATGAGTCTCCAACTCGGAGCATTTAATAAATTGATGTCAAAAAGTACACAACAAGACAATAGAAAATGTAACGCTAAGTTTATGACGCACCACAAAGTGCCGATATTCAGTTTTGGGAAACATCGAGAAAAATCGAAACATCGAGAAAGTGTGAAAACAGAGAGAGAGAGAGTGTTAGGAAGCCACGCCCACTGAGAAGTCTATATAAATGAGCTGATGTGAAGTATTCCAGCCATTCAGTTGCTCAAACTAGCCTGAGGAAGGAAAAGAAACTCCGAAACGTCGCGATCAGGTTTGAGCAGTACATTTAGGGCCTCCATTTCAAAACGCAAATGGGAGAGAGCCACATTATTTGATCTCATGGGAAAGTAAAATAAATGTATTAAGTCCACAAAGACAAAACTTTATTAATTTACAAAAATCGACCGCACTCTTCAACACATCTCTAAACCCAACCCGGGTGACCTTTCACACCTAAAACTTAACCCAAGTGCCTAGAGCCCTAAGACCAGGGACCCTAAGACCCCGAACCCTACCCAAACGCTGAATTAGCGTTACACACATACCTAAAACTTGGTGGGTAATTTTTTCACAGCAACTTGGTTGTGTTGCGGGCTGACGCTGGCCTTTCTCGATGTCGTTCGGATCCGTTCGGCCGACTCGGACGCCGCGGGCGTGGCGGGCAGTTGATGTCGATGGACCGTGCATAACCGGGGATGGACTCAGTCCAACCTCTGGATTTTTCCTCACCCTAACCCAGCCAGTGCCTCCAGCTCTGCACCTCGCCTGCTGCGGACGGGAACGCCGGCGGATCCATCGATGTCGGGGAAATGAGTCTCCAACTCGGAGCATTTAATAAATTGATGTCAAAAAGTACACAACAAGACAATAGAAAATGTAACGCTAAGTTTATGACGCACCACAAAGTGCCGATATTCAGTTTTGGGAAACATCGAGAAAAATCGAAACATCGAGAAAGTGTGAAAACAGAGAGAGAGAGAGTGTTAGGAAGCCACGCCCACTGAGAAGTCTATATAAATGAGCTGATGTGAAGTATTCCAGCCATTCAGTTGCTCAAACTAGCCTGAGGAAGGAAAAGAAACTCCGAAACGTCGCGATCAGGTTTGAGCAGTACATTTAGGGCCTCCATTTCAAAACGCAAATGGGAGAGAGCCACATTATTTGATCTCATGGGAAAGTAAAATAAATGTATTAAGTCCACAAAGACAAAACTTTATTAATTTACAAAAATCGACCGCACTCTTCAACACATCTCTAAACCCAACCCGGGTGACCTTTCACACCTAAAACTTAACCCAAGTGCCTAGAGCCCTAAGACCAGGGACCCTAAGACCCCGAACCCTACCCAAACGCTGAATTAGCGTTACACACATACCTAAAACTTGGTGGGTAATTTTTTCACAGCAACTTGGTTGTGTTGCGGGCTGACGCTGGCCTTTCTCGATGTCGTTCGGATCCGTTCGGCCGACTCGGACGCCGCGGGCGTGGCGGGCAGTTGATGTCGATGGACCGTGCATAACCGGGGATGGACTCAGTCCAACCTCTGGATTTTTCCTCACCCTAACCCAGCCAGTGCCTCCAGCTCTGCACCTCGCCTGCTGCGGACGGGAACGCCGGCGGATCCATCGATGTCGGGGAAATGAGTCTCCAACTCGGAGCATTTAATAAATTGATGTCAAAAAGTACACAACAAGACAATAGAAAATGTAACGCTAAGTTTATGACGCACCACAAAGTGCCGATATTCAGTTTTGGGAAACATCGAGAAAAATCGAAACATCGAGAAAGTGTGAAAACAGAGAGAGAGAGAGTGTTAGGAAGCCACGCCCACTGAGAAGTCTATATAAATGAGCTGATGTGAAGTATTCCAGCCATTCAGTTGCTCAAACTAGCCTGAGGAAGGAAAAGAAACTCCGAAACGTCGCGATCAGGTTTGAGCAGTACATTTAGGGCCTCCATTTCAAAACGCAAATGGGAGAGAGCCACATTATTTGATCTCATGGGAAAGTAAAATAAATGTATTAAGTCCACAAAGACAAAACTTTATTAATTTACAAAAATCGACCGCACTCTTCAACACATCTCTAAACCCAACCCGGGTGACCTTTCACACCTAAAACTTAACCCAAGTGCCTAGAGCCCTAAGACCAGGGACCCTAAGACCCCGAACCCTACCCAAACGCTGAATTAGCGTTACACACATACCTAAAACTTGGTGGGTAATTTTTTCACAGCAACTTGGTTGTGTTGCGGGCTGACGCTGGCCTTTCTCGATGTCGTTCGGATCCGTTCGGCCGACTCGGACGCCGCGGGCGTGGCGGGCAGTTGATGTCGATGGACCGTGCATAACCGGGGATGGACTCAGTCCAACCTCTGGATTTTTCCTCACCCTAACCCAGCCAGTGCCTCCAGCTCTGCACCTCGCCTGCTGCGGACGGGAACGCCGGCGGATCCATCGATGTCGGGGAAATGAGTCTCCAACTCGGAGCATTTAATAAATTGATGTCAAAAAGTACACAACAAGACAATAGAAAATGTAACGCTAAGTTTATGACGCACCACAAAGTGCCGATATTCAGTTTTGGGAAACATCGAGAAAAATCGAAACATCGAGAAAGTGTGAAAACAGAGAGAGAGAGAGTGTTAGGAAGCCACGCCCACTGAGAAGTCTATATAAATGAGCTGATGTGAAGTATTCCAGCCATTCAGTTGCTCAAACTAGCCTGAGGAAGGAAAAGAAACTCCGAAACGTCGCGATCAGGTTTGAGCAGTACATTTAGGGCCTCCATTTCAAAACGCAAATGGGAGAGAGCCACATTATTTGATCTCATGGGAAAGTAAAATAAATGTATTAAGTCCACAAAGACAAAACTTTATTAATTTACAAAAATCGACCGCACTCTTCAACACATCTCTAAACCCAACCCGGGTGACCTTTCACACCTAAAACTTAACCCAAGTGCCTAGAGCCCTAAGACCAGGGACCCTAAGACCCCGAACCCTACCCAAACGCTGAATTAGCGTTACACACATACCTAAAACTTGGTGGGTAATTTTTTCACAGCAACTTGGTTGTGTTGCGGGCTGACGCTGGCCTTTCTCGATGTCGTTCGGATCCGTTCGGCCGACTCGGACGCCGCGGGCGTGGCGGGCAGTTGATGTCGATGGACCGTGCATAACCGGGGATGGACTCAGTCCAACCTCTGGATTTTTCCTCACCCTAACCCAGCCAGTGCCTCCAGCTCTGCACCTCGCCTGCTGCGGACGGGAACGCCGGCGGATCCATCGATGTCGGGGAAATGAGTCTCCAACTCGGAGCATTTAATAAATTGATGTCAAAAAGTACACAACAAGACAATAGAAAATGTAACGCTAAGTTTATGACGCACCACAAAGTGCCGATATTCAGTTTTGGGAAACATCGAGAAAAATCGAAACATCGAGAAAGTGTGAAAACAGAGAGAGAGAGAGTGTTAGGAAGCCACGCCCACTGAGAAGTCTATATAAATGAGCTGATGTGAAGTATTCCAGCCATTCAGTTGCTCAAACTAGCCTGAGGAAGGAAAAGAAACTCCGAAACGTCGCGATCAGGTTTGAGCAGTACATTTAGGGCCTCCATTTCAAAACGCAAATGGGAGAGAGCCACATTATTTGATCTCATGGGAAAGTAAAATAAATGTATTAAGTCCACAAAGACAAAACTTTATTAATTTACAAAAATCGACCGCACTCTTCAACACATCTCTAAACCCAACCCGGGTGACCTTTCACACCTAAAACTTAACCCAAGTGCCTAGAGCCCTAAGACCAGGGACCCTAAGACCCCGAACCCTACCCAAACGCTGAATTAGCGTTACACACATACCTAAAACTTGGTGGGTAATTTTTTCACAGCAACTTGGTTGTGTTGCGGGCTGACGCTGGCCTTTCTCGATGTCGTTCGGATCCGTTCGGCCGACTCGGACGCCGCGGGCGTGGCGGGCAGTTGATGTCGATGGACCGTGCATAACCGGGGATGGACTCAGTCCAACCTCTGGATTTTTCCTCACCCTAACCCAGCCAGTGCCTCCAGCTCTGCACCTCGCCTGCTGCGGACGGGAACGCCGGCGGATCCATCGATGTCGGGGAAATGAGTCTCCAACTCGGAGCATTTAATAAATTGATGTCAAAAAGTACACAACAAGACAATAGAAAATGTAACGCTAAGTTTATGACGCACCACAAAGTGCCGATATTCAGTTTTGGGAAACATCGAGAAAAATCGAAACATCGAGAAAGTGTGAAAACAGAGAGAGAGAGAGTGTTAGGAAGCCACGCCCACTGAGAAGTCTATATAAATGAGCTGATGTGAAGTATTCCAGCCATTCAGTTGCTCAAACTAGCCTGAGGAAGGAAAAGAAACTCCGAAACGTCGCGATCAGGTTTGAGCAGTACATTTAGGGCCTCCATTTCAAAACGCAAATGGGAGAGAGCCACATTATTTGATCTCATGGGAAAGTAAAATAAATGTATTAAGTCCACAAAGACAAAACTTTATTAATTTACAAAAATCGACCGCACTCTTCAACACATCTCTAAACCCAACCCGGGTGACCTTTCACACCTAAAACTTAACCCAAGTGCCTAGAGCCCTAAGACCAGGGACCCTAAGACCCCGAACCCTACCCAAACGCTGAATTAGCGTTACACACATACCTAAAACTTGGTGGGTAATTTTTTCACAGCAACTTGGTTGTGTTGCGGGCTGACGCTGGCCTTTCTCGATGTCGTTCGGATCCGTTCGGCCGACTCGGACGCCGCGGGCGTGGCGGGCAGTTGATGTCGATGGACCGTGCATAACCGGGGATGGACTCAGTCCAACCTCTGGATTTTTCCTCACCCTAACCCAGCCAGTGCCTCCAGCTCTGCACCTCGCCTGCTGCGGACGGGAACGCCGGCGGATCCATCGATGTCGGGGAAATGAGTCTCCAACTCGGAGCATTTAATAAATTGATGTCAAAAAGTACACAACAAGACAATAGAAAATGTAACGCTAAGTTTATGACGCACCACAAAGTGCCGATATTCAGTTTTGGGAAACATCGAGAAAAATCGAAACATCGAGAAAGTGTGAAAACAGAGAGAGAGAGAGTGTTAGGAAGCCACGCCCACTGAGAAGTCTATATAAATGAGCTGATGTGAAGTATTCCAGCCATTCAGTTGCTCAAACTAGCCTGAGGAAGGAAAAGAAACTCCGAAACGTCGCGATCAGGTTTGAGCAGTACATTTAGGGCCTCCATTTCAAAACGCAAATGGGAGAGAGCCACATTATTTGATCTCATGGGAAAGTAAAATAAATGTATTAAGTCCACAAAGACAAAACTTTATTAATTTACAAAAATCGACCGCACTCTTCAACACATCTCTAAACCCAACCCGGGTGACCTTTCACACCTAAAACTTAACCCAAGTGCCTAGAGCCCTAAGACCAGGGACCCTAAGACCCCGAACCCTACCCAAACGCTGAATTAGCGTTACACACATACCTAAAACTTGGTGGGTAATTTTTTCACAGCAACTTGGTTGTGTTGCGGGCTGACGCTGGCCTTTCTCGATGTCGTTCGGATCCGTTCGGCCGACTCGGACGCCGCGGGCGTGGCGGGCAGTTGATGTCGATGGACCGTGCATAACCGGGGATGGACTCAGTCCAACCTCTGGATTTTTCCTCACCCTAACCCAGCCAGTGCCTCCAGCTCTGCACCTCGCCTGCTGCGGACGGGAACGCCGGCGGATCCATCGATGTCGGGGAAATGAGTCTCCAACTCGGAGCATTTAATAAATTGATGTCAAAAAGTACACAACAAGACAATAGAAAATGTAACGCTAAGTTTATGACGCACCACAAAGTGCCGATATTCAGTTTTGGGAAACATCGAGAAAAATCGAAACATCGAGAAAGTGTGAAAACAGAGAGAGAGAGAGTGTTAGGAAGCCACGCCCACTGAGAAGTCTATATAAATGAGCTGATGTGAAGTATTCCAGCCATTCAGTTGCTCAAACTAGCCTGAGGAAGGAAAAGAAACTCCGAAACGTCGCGATCAGGTTTGAGCAGTACATTTAGGGCCTCCATTTCAAAACGCAAATGGGAGAGAGCCACATTATTTGATCTCATGGGAAAGTAAAATAAATGTATTAAGTCCACAAAGACAAAACTTTATTAATTTACAAAAATCGACCGCACTCTTCAACACATCTCTAAACCCAACCCGGGTGACCTTTCACACCTAAAACTTAACCCAAGTGCCTAGAGCCCTAAGACCAGGGACCCTAAGACCCCGAACCCTACCCAAACGCTGAATTAGCGTTACACACATACCTAAAACTTGGTGGGTAATTTTTTCACAGCAACTTGGTTGTGTTGCGGGCTGACGCTGGCCTTTCTCGATGTCGTTCGGATCCGTTCGGCCGACTCGGACGCCGCGGGCGTGGCGGGCAGTTGATGTCGATGGACCGTGCATAACCGGGGATGGACTCAGTCCAACCTCTGGATTTTTCCTCACCCTAACCCAGCCAGTGCCTCCAGCTCTGCACCTCGCCTGCTGCGGACGGGAACGCCGGCGGATCCATCGATGTCGGGGAAATGAGTCTCCAACTCGGAGCATTTAATAAATTGATGTCAAAAAGTACACAACAAGACAATAGAAAATGTAACGCTAAGTTTATGACGCACCACAAAGTGCCGATATTCAGTTTTGGGAAACATCGAGAAAAATCGAAACATCGAGAAAGTGTGAAAACAGAGAGAGAGAGAGTGTTAGGAAGCCACGCCCACTGAGAAGTCTATATAAATGAGCTGATGTGAAGTATTCCAGCCATTCAGTTGCTCAAACTAGCCTGAGGAAGGAAAAGAAACTCCGAAACGTCGCGATCAGGTTTGAGCAGTACATTTAGGGCCTCCATTTCAAAACGCAAATGGGAGAGAGCCACATTATTTGATCTCATGGGAAAGTAAAATAAATGTATTAAGTCCACAAAGACAAAACTTTATTAATTTACAAAAATCGACCGCACTCTTCAACACATCTCTAAACCCAACCCGGGTGACCTTTCACACCTAAAACTTAACCCAAGTGCCTAGAGCCCTAAGACCAGGGACCCTAAGACCCCGAACCCTACCCAAACGCTGAATTAGCGTTACACACATACCTAAAACTTGGTGGGTAATTTTTTCACAGCAACTTGGTTGTGTTGCGGGCTGACGCTGGCCTTTCTCGATGTCGTTCGGATCCGTTCGGCCGACTCGGACGCCGCGGGCGTGGCGGGCAGTTGATGTCGATGGACCGTGCATAACCGGGGATGGACTCAGTCCAACCTCTGGATTTTTCCTCACCCTAACCCAGCCAGTGCCTCCAGCTCTGCACCTCGCCTGCTGCGGACGGGAACGCCGGCGGATCCATCGATGTCGGGGAAATGAGTCTCCAACTCGGAGCATTTAATAAATTGATGTCAAAAAGTACACAACAAGACAATAGAAAATGTAACGCTAAGTTTATGAC
The DNA here is from genome assembly GCF_049306965.1 of Danio rerio. Classification (NCBI taxonomy): domain Eukaryota; kingdom Metazoa; phylum Chordata; class Actinopteri; order Cypriniformes; family Danionidae; genus Danio; species Danio rerio. Next base: position 54,247,469 of record NC_133193.1, on the reverse strand, counting down.
GCACCACAAAGTGCCGATATTCAGTTTTGGGAAACATCGAGAAAAATCGAAACATCGAGAAAGTGTGAAAACAGAGAGAGAGAGAGTGTTAGGAAGCCACGCCCACTGAGAAGTCTATATAAATGAGCTGATGTGAAGTATTCCAGCCATTCAGTTGCTCAAACTAGCCTGAGGAAGGAAAAGAAACTCCGAAACGTCGCGATCAGGTTTGAGCAGTACATTTAGGGCCTCCATTTCAAAACGCAAATGGGAGAGAGCCACATTATTTGATCTCATGGGAAAGTAAAATAAATGTATTAAGTCCACAAAGACAAAACTTTATTAATTTACAAAAATCGACCGCACTCTTCAACACATCTCTAAACCCAACCCGGGTGACCTTTCACACCTAAAACTTAACCCAAGTGCCTAGAGCCCTAAGACCAGGGACCCTAAGACCCCGAACCCTACCCAAACGCTGAATTAGCGTTACACACATACCTAAAACTTGGTGGGTAATTTTTTCACAGCAACTTGGTTGTGTTGCGGGCTGACGCTGGCCTTTCTCGATGTCGTTCGGATCCGTTCGGCCGACTCGGACGCCGCGGGCGTGGCGGGCAGTTGATGTCGATGGACCGTGCATAACCGGGGATGGACTCAGTCCAACCTCTGGATTTTTCCTCACCCTAACCCAGCCAGTGCCTCCAGCTCTGCACCTCGCCTGCTGCGGACGGGAACGCCGGCGGATCCATCGATGTCGGGGAAATGAGTCTCCAACTCGGAGCATTTAATAAATTGATGTCAAAAAGTACACAACAAGACAATAGAAAATGTAACGCTAAGTTTATGACGCACCACAAAGTGCCGATATTCAGTTTTGGGAAACATCGAGAAAAATCGAAACATCGAGAAAGTGTGAAAACAGAGAGAGAGAGAGTGTTAGGAAGCCACGCCCACTGAGAAGTCTATATAAATGAGCTGATGTGAAGTATTCCAGCCATTCAGTTGCTCAAACTAGCCTGAGGAAGGAAAAGAAACTCCGAAACGTCGCGATCAGGTTTGAGCAGTACATTTAGGGCCTCCATTTCAAAACGCAAATGGGAGAGAGCCACATTATTTGATCTCATGGGAAAGTAAAATAAATGTATTAAGTCCACAAAGACAAAACTTTATTAATTTACAAAAATCGACCGCACTCTTCAACACATCTCTAAACCCAACCCGGGTGACCTTTCACACCTAAAACTTAACCCAAGTGCCTAGAGCCCTAAGACCAGGGACCCTAAGACCCCGAACCCTACCCAAACGCTGAATTAGCGTTACACACATACCTAAAACTTGGTGGGTAATTTTTTCACAGCAACTTGGTTGTGTTGCGGGCTGACGCTGGCCTTTCTCGATGTCGTTCGGATCCGTTCGGCCGACTCGGACGCCGCGGGCGTGGCGGGCAGTTGATGTCGATGGACCGTGCATAACCGGGGATGGACTCAGTCCAACCTCTGGATTTTTCCTCACCCTAACCCAGCCAGTGCCTCCAGCTCTGCACCTCGCCTGCTGCGGACGGGAACGCCGGCGGATCCATCGATGTCGGGGAAATGAGTCTCCAACTCGGAGCATTTAATAAATTGATGTCAAAAAGTACACAACAAGACAATAGAAAATGTAACGCTAAGTTTATGACGCACCACAAAGTGCCGATATTCAGTTTTGGGAAACATCGAGAAAAATCGAAACATCGAGAAAGTGTGAAAACAGAGAGAGAGAGAGTGTTAGGAAGCCACGCCCACTGAGAAGTCTATATAAATGAGCTGATGTGAAGTATTCCAGCCATTCAGTTGCTCAAACTAGCCTGAGGAAGGAAAAGAAACTCCGAAACGTCGCGATCAGGTTTGAGCAGTACATTTAGGGCCTCCATTTCAAAACGCAAATGGGAGAGAGCCACATTATTTGATCTCATGGGAAAGTAAAATAAATGTATTAAGTCCACAAAGACAAAACTTTATTAATTTACAAAAATCGACCGCACTCTTCAACACATCTCTAAACCCAACCCGGGTGACCTTTCACACCTAAAACTTAACCCAAGTGCCTAGAGCCCTAAGACCAGGGACCCTAAGACCCCGAACCCTACCCAAACGCTGAATTAGCGTTACACACATACCTAAAACTTGGTGGGTAATTTTTTCACAGCAACTTGGTTGTGTTGCGGGCTGACGCTGGCCTTTCTCGATGTCGTTCGGATCCGTTCGGCCGACTCGGACGCCGCGGGCGTGGCGGGCAGTTGATGTCGATGGACCGTGCATAACCGGGGATGGACTCAGTCCAACCTCTGGATTTTTCCTCACCCTAACCCAGCCAGTGCCTCCAGCTCTGCACCTCGCCTGCTGCGGACGGGAACGCCGGCGGATCCATCGATGTCGGGGAAATGAGTCTCCAACTCGGAGCATTTAATAAATTGATGTCAAAAAGTACACAACAAGACAATAGAAAATGTAACGCTAAGTTTATGACGCACCACAAAGTGCCGATATTCAGTTTTGGGAAACATCGAGAAAAATCGAAACATCGAGAAAGTGTGAAAACAGAGAGAGAGAGAGTGTTAGGAAGCCACGCCCACTGAGAAGTCTATATAAATGAGCTGATGTGAAGTATTCCAGCCATTCAGTTGCTCAAACTAGCCTGAGGAAGGAAAAGAAACTCCGAAACGTCGCGATCAGGTTTGAGCAGTACATTTAGGGCCTCCATTTCAAAACGCAAATGGGAGAGAGCCACATTATTTGATCTCATGGGAAAGTAAAATAAATGTATTAAGTCCACAAAGACAAAACTTTATTAATTTACAAAAATCGACCGCACTCTTCAACACATCTCTAAACCCAACCCGGGTGACCTTTCACACCTAAAACTTAACCCAAGTGCCTAGAGCCCTAAGACCAGGGACCCTAAGACCCCGAACCCTACCCAAACGCTGAATTAGCGTTACACACATACCTAAAACTTGGTGGGTAATTTTTTCACAGCAACTTGGTTGTGTTGCGGGCTGACGCTGGCCTTTCTCGATGTCGTTCGGATCCGTTCGGCCGACTCGGACGCCGCGGGCGTGGCGGGCAGTTGATGTCGATGGACCGTGCATAACCGGGGATGGACTCAGTCCAACCTCTGGATTTTTCCTCACCCTAACCCAGCCAGTGCCTCCAGCTCTGCACCTCGCCTGCTGCGGACGGGAACGCCGGCGGATCCATCGATGTCGGGGAAATGAGTCTCCAACTCGGAGCATTTAATAAATTGATGTCAAAAAGTACACAACAAGACAATAGAAAATGTAACGCTAAGTTTATGACGCACCACAAAGTGCCGATATTCAGTTTTGGGAAACATCGAGAAAAATCGAAACATCGAGAAAGTGTGAAAACAGAGAGAGAGAGAGTGTTAGGAAGCCACGCCCACTGAGAAGTCTATATAAATGAGCTGATGTGAAGTATTCCAGCCATTCAGTTGCTCAAACTAGCCTGAGGAAGGAAAAGAAACTCCGAAACGTCGCGATCAGGTTTGAGCAGTACATTTAGGGCCTCCATTTCAAAACGCAAATGGGAGAGAGCCACATTATTTGATCTCATGGGAAAGTAAAATAAATGTATTAAGTCCACAAAGACAAAACTTTATTAATTTACAAAAATCGACCGCACTCTTCAACACATCTCTAAACCCAACCCGGGTGACCTTTCACACCTAAAACTTAACCCAAGTGCCTAGAGCCCTAAGACCAGGGACCCTAAGACCCCGAACCCTACCCAAACGCTGAATTAGCGTTACACACATACCTAAAACTTGGTGGGTAATTTTTTCACAGCAACTTGGTTGTGTTGCGGGCTGACGCTGGCCTTTCTCGATGTCGTTCGGATCCGTTCGGCCGACTCGGACGCCGCGGGCGTGGCGGGCAGTTGATGTCGATGGACCGTGCATAACCGGGGATGGACTCAGTCCAACCTCTGGATTTTTCCTCACCCTAACCCAGCCAGTGCCTCCAGCTCTGCACCTCGCCTGCTGCGGACGGGAACGCCGGCGGATCCATCGATGTCGGGGAAATGAGTCTCCAACTCGGAGCATTTAATAAATTGATGTCAAAAAGTACACAACAAGACAATAGAAAATGTAACGCTAAGTTTATGACGCACCACAAAGTGCCGATATTCAGTTTTGGGAAACATCGAGAAAAATCGAAACATCGAGAAAGTGTGAAAACAGAGAGAGAGAGAGTGTTAGGAAGCCACGCCCACTGAGAAGTCTATATAAATGAGCTGATGTGAAGTATTCCAGCCATTCAGTTGCTCAAACTAGCCTGAGGAAGGAAAAGAAACTCCGAAACGTCGCGATCAGGTTTGAGCAGTACATTTAGGGCCTCCATTTCAAAACGCAAATGGGAGAGAGCCACATTATTTGATCTCATGGGAAAGTAAAATAAATGTATTAAGTCCACAAAGACAAAACTTTATTAATTTACAAAAATCGACCGCACTCTTCAACACATCTCTAAACCCAACCCGGGTGACCTTTCACACCTAAAACTTAACCCAAGTGCCTAGAGCCCTAAGACCAGGGACCCTAAGACCCCGAACCCTACCCAAACGCTGAATTAGCGTTACACACATACCTAAAACTTGGTGGGTAATTTTTTCACAGCAACTTGGTTGTGTTGCGGGCTGACGCTGGCCTTTCTCGATGTCGTTCGGATCCGTTCGGCCGACTCGGACGCCGCGGGCGTGGCGGGCAGTTGATGTCGATGGACCGTGCATAACCGGGGATGGACTCAGTCCAACCTCTGGATTTTTCCTCACCCTAACCCAGCCAGTGCCTCCAGCTCTGCACCTCGCCTGCTGCGGACGGGAACGCCGGCGGATCCATCGATGTCGGGGAAATGAGTCTCCAACTCGGAGCATTTAATAAATTGATGTCAAAAAGTACACAACAAGACAATAGAAAATGTAACGCTAAGTTTATGACGCACCACAAAGTGCCGATATTCAGTTTTGGGAAACATCGAGAAAAATCGAAACATCGAGAAAGTGTGAAAACAGAGAGAGAGAGAGTGTTAGGAAGCCACGCCCACTGAGAAGTCTATATAAATGAGCTGATGTGAAGTATTCCAGCCATTCAGTTGCTCAAACTAGCCTGAGGAAGGAAAAGAAACTCCGAAACGTCGCGATCAGGTTTGAGCAGTACATTTAGGGCCTCCATTTCAAAACGCAAATGGGAGAGAGCCACATTATTTGATCTCATGGGAAAGTAAAATAAATGTATTAAGTCCACAAAGACAAAACTTTATTAATTTACAAAAATCGACCGCACTCTTCAACACATCTCTAAACCCAACCCGGGTGACCTTTCACACCTAAAACTTAACCCAAGTGCCTAGAGCCCTAAGACCAGGGACCCTAAGACCCCGAACCCTACCCAAACGCTGAATTAGCGTTACACACATACCTAAAACTTGGTGGGTAATTTTTTCACAGCAACTTGGTTGTGTTGCGGGCTGACGCTGGCCTTTCTCGATGTCGTTCGGATCCGTTCGGCCGACTCGGACGCCGCGGGCGTGGCGGGCAGTTGATGTCGATGGACCGTGCATAACCGGGGATGGACTCAGTCCAACCTCTGGATTTTTCCTCACCCTAACCCAGCCAGTGCCTCCAGCTCTGCACCTCGCCTGCTGCGGACGGGAACGCCGGCGGATCCATCGATGTCGGGGAAATGAGTCTCCAACTCGGAGCATTTAATAAATTGATGTCAAAAAGTACACAACAAGACAATAGAAAATGTAACGCTAAGTTTATGACGCACCACAAAGTGCCGATATTCAGTTTTGGGAAACATCGAGAAAAATCGAAACATCGAGAAAGTGTGAAAACAGAGAGAGAGAGAGTGTTAGGAAGCCACGCCCACTGAGAAGTCTATATAAATGAGCTGATGTGAAGTATTCCAGCCATTCAGTTGCTCAAACTAGCCTGAGGAAGGAAAAGAAACTCCGAAACGTCGCGATCAGGTTTGAGCAGTACATTTAGGGCCTCCATTTCAAAACGCAAATGGGAGAGAGCCACATTATTTGATCTCATGGGAAAGTAAAATAAATGTATTAAGTCCACAAAGACAAAACTTTATTAATTTACAAAAATCGACCGCACTCTTCAACACATCTCTAAACCCAACCCGGGTGACCTTTCACACCTAAAACTTAACCCAAGTGCCTAGAGCCCTAAGACCAGGGACCCTAAGACCCCGAACCCTACCCAAACGCTGAATTAGCGTTACACACATACCTAAAACTTGGTGGGTAATTTTTTCACAGCAACTTGGTTGTGTTGCGGGCTGACGCTGGCCTTTCTCGATGTCGTTCGGATCCGTTCGGCCGACTCGGACGCCGCGGGCGTGGCGGGCAGTTGATGTCGATGGACCGTGCATAACCGGGGATGGACTCAGTCCAACCTCTGGATTTTTCCKCACCCTAACCCAGCCAGTGCCTCCAGCTCTGCACCTCGCCTGCTGCGGACGGGAACGCCGGCGGATCCATCGATGTCGGGGAAATGAGTCTCCAACTCGGAGCATTTAATAAATTGATGTCAAAAAGTACACAACAAGACAATAGAAAATGTAACGCTAAGTTTATGACGCACCACAAAGTGCCGATATTCAGTTTTGGGAAACATCGAGAAAAATCGAAACATCGAGAAAGTGTGAAAACAGAGAGAGAGAGAGTGTTAGGAAGCCACGCCCACTGAGAAGTCTATATAAATGAGCTGATGTGAAGTATTCCAGCCATTCAGTTGCTCAAACTAGCCTGAGGAAGGAAAAGAAACTCCGAAACGTCGCGATCAGGTTTGAGCAGTACATTTAGGGCCTCCATTTCAAAACGCAAATGGGAGAGAGCCACATTATTTGATCTCATGGGAAAGTAAAATAAATGTATTAAGTCCACAAAGACAAAACTTTATTAATTTACAAAAATCGACCGCACTCTTCAACACATCTCTAAACCCAACCCGGGTGACCTTTCACACCTAAAACTTAACCCAAGTGCCTAGAGCCCTAAGACCAGGGACCCTAAGACCCCGAACCCTACCCAAACGCTGAATTAGCGTTACACACATACCTAGAACTTGGTGGGTAATTTTTTCACAGCAACTTGGTTGTGTTGCGGGCTGACGCTGGCCTTTCTCGATGTCGTTCGGATCCGTTCGGCCGACTCGGACGCCGCGGGCGTGGCGGGCAGTTGATGTCGATGGACCGTGCATAACCGGGGATGGACTCAGTCCAACCTCTGGATTTTTCCKCACCCTAACCCAGCCAGTGCCTCCAGCTCTGCACCTCGCCTGCTGCGGACGGGAACGCCGGCGGATCCATCGATGTCGGGGAAATGAGTCTCCAACTCGGAGCATTTAATAAATTGATGTCAAAAAGTACACAACAAGACAATAGAAAATGTAACGCTAAGTTTATGACGCACCACAAAGTGCCGATATTCAGTTTTGGGAAACATCGAGAAAAATCGAAACATCGAGAAAGTGTGAAAACAGAGAGAGAGAGAGTGTTAGGAAGCCACGCCCACTGAGAAGTCTATATAAATGAGCTGATGTGAAGTATTCCAGCCATTCAGTTGCTCAAACTAGCCTGAGGAAGGAAAAGAAACTCCGAAACGTCGCGATCAGGTTTGAGCAGTACATTTAGGGCCTCCATTTCAAAACGCAAATGGGAGAGAGCCACATTATTTGATCTCATGGGAAAGTAAAATAAATGTATTAAGTCCACAAAGACAAAACTTTATTAATTTACAAAAATCGACCGCACTCTTCAACACATCTCTAAACCCAACCCGGGTGACCTTTCACACCTAAAACTTAACCCAAGTGCCTAGAGCCCTAAGACCAGGGACCCTAAGACCCCGAACCCTACCCAAACGCTGAATTAGCGTTACACACATACCTAAAACTTGGTGGGTAATTTTTTCACAGCAACTTGGTTGTGTTGCGGGCTGACGCTGGCCTTTCTCGATGTCGTTCGGATCCGTTCGGCCGACTCGGACGCCGCGGGCGTGGCGGGCAGTTGATGTCGATGGACCGTGCATAACCGGGGATGGACTCAGTCCAACCTCTGGATTTTTCCTCACCCTAACCCAGCCAGTGCCTCCAGCTCTGCACCTCGCCTGCTGCGGACGGGAACGCCGGCGGATCCATCGATGTCGGGGAAATGAGTCTCCAACTCGGAGCATTTAATAAATTGATGTCAAAAAGTACACAACAAGACAATAGAAAATGTAACGCTAAGTTTATGACGCACCACAAAGTGCCGATATTCAGTTTTGGGAAACATCGAGAAAAATCGAAACATCGAGAAAGTGTGAAAACAGAGAGAGAGAGAGTGTTAGGAAGCCACGCCCACTGAGAAGTCTATATAAATGAGCTGATGTGAAGTATTCCAGCCATTCAGTTGCTCAAACTAGCCTGAGGAAGGAAAAGAAACTCCGAAACGTCGCGATCAGGTTTGAGCAGTACATTTAGGGCCTCCATTTCAAAACGCAAATGGGAGAGAGCCACATTATTTGATCTCATGGGAAAGTAAAATAAATGTATTAAGTCCACAAAGACAAAACTTTATTAATTTACAAAAATCGACCGCACTCTTCAACACATCTCTAAACCCAACCCGGGTGACCTTTCACACCTAAAACTTAACCCAAGTGCCTAGAGCCCTAAGACCAGGGACCCTAAGACCCCGAACCCTACCCAAACGCTGAATTAGCGTTACACACATACCTAAAACTTGGTGGGTAATTTTTTCACAGCAACTTGGTTGTGTTGCGGGCTGACGCTGGCCTTTCTCGATGTCGTTCGGATCCGTTCGGCCGACTCGGACGCCGCGGGCGTGGCGGGCAGTTGATGTCGATGGACCGTGCATAACCGGGGATGGACTCAGTCCAACCTCTGGATTTTTCCTCACCCTAACCCAGCCAGTGCCTCCAGCTCTGCACCTCGCCTGCTGCGGACGGGAACGCCGGCGGATCCATCGATGTCGGGGAAATGAGTCTCCAACTCGGAGCATTTAATAAATTGATGTCAAAAAGTACACAACAAGACAATAGAAAATGTAACGCTAAGTTTATGACGCACCACAAAGTGCCGATATTCAGTTTTGGGAAACATCGAGAAAAATCGAAACATCGAGAAAGTGTGAAAACAGAGAGAGAGAGAGTGTTAGGAAGCCACGCCCACTGAGAAGTCTATATAAATGAGCTGATGTGAAGTATTCCAGCCATTCAGTTGCTCAAACTAGCCTGAGGAAGGAAAAGAAACTCCGAAACGTCGCGATCAGGTTTGAGCAGTACATTTAGGGCCTCCATTTCAAAACGCAAATGGGAGAGAGCCACATTATTTGATCTCATGGGAAAGTAAAATAAATGTATTAAGTCCACAAAGACAAAACTTTATTAATTTACAAAAATCGACCGCACTCTTCAACACATCTCTAAACCCAACCCGGGTGACCTTTCACACCTAAAACTTAACCCAAGTGCCTAGAGCCCTAAGACCAGGGACCCTAAGACCCCGAACCCTACCCAAACGCTGAATTAGCGTTACACACATACCTAAAACTTGGTGGGTAATTTTTTCACAGCAACTTGGTTGTGTTGCGGGCTGACGCTGGCCTTTCTCGATGTCGTTCGGATCCGTTCGGCCGACTCGGACGCCGCGGGCGTGGCGGGCAGTTGATGTCGATGGACCGTGCATAACCGGGGATGGACTCAGTCCAACCTCTGGATTTTTCCTCACCCTAACCCAGCCAGTGCCTCCAGCTCTGCACCTCGCCTGCTGCGGACGGGAACGCCGGCGGATCCATCGATGTCGGGGAAATGAGTCTCCAACTCGGAGCATTTAATAAATTGATGTCAAAAAGTACACAACAAGACAATAGAAAATGTAACGCTAAGTTTATGACGCACCACAAAGTGCCGATATTCAGTTTTGGGAAACATCGAGAAAAATCGAAACATCGAGAAAGTGTGAAAACAGAGAGAGAGAGAGTGTTAGGAAGCCACGCCCACTGAGAAGTCTATATAAATGAGCTGATGTGAAGTATTCCAGCCATTCAGTTGCTCAAACTAGCCTGAGGAAGGAAAAGAAACTCCGAAACGTCGCGATCAGGTTTGAGCAGTACATTTAGGGCCTCCATTTCAAAACGCAAATGGGAGAGAGCCACATTATTTGATCTCATGGGAAAGTAAAATAAATGTATTAAGTCCACAAAGACAAAACTTTATTAATTTACAAAAATCGACCGCACTCTTCAACACATCTCTAAACCCAACCCGGGTGACCTTTCACACCTAAAACTTAACCCAAGTGCCTAGAGCCCTAAGACCAGGGACCCTAAGACCCCGAACCCTACCCAAACGCTGAATTAGCGTTACACACATACCTAAAACTTGGTGGGTAATTTTTTCACAGCAACTTGGTTGTGTTGCGGGCTGACGCTGGCCTTTCTCGATGTCGTTCGGATCCGTTCGGCCGACTCGGACGCCGCGGGCGTGGCGGGCAGTTGATGTCGATGGACCGTGCATAACCGGGGATGGACTCAGTCCAACCTCTGGATTTTTCCTCACCCTAACCCAGCCAGTGCCTCCAGCTCTGCACCTCGCCTGCTGCGGACGGGAACGCCGGCGGATCCATCGATGTCGGGGAAATGAGTCTCCAACTCGGAGCATTTAATAAATTGATGTCAAAAAGTACACAACAAGACAATAGAAAATGTAACGCTAAGTTTATGACGCACCACAAAGTGCCGATATTCAGTTTTGGGAAACATCGAGAAAAATCGAAACATCGAGAAAGTGTGAAAACAGAGAGAGAGAGAGTGTTAGGAAGCCACGCCCACTGAGAAGTCTATATAAATGAGCTGATGTGAAGTATTCCAGCCATTCAGTTGCTCAAACTAGCCTGAGGAAGGAAAAGAAACTCCGAAACGTCGCGATCAGGTTTGAGCAGTACATTTAGGGCCTCCATTTCAAAACGCAAATGGGAGAGAGCCACATTATTTGATCTCATGGGAAAGTAAAATAAATGTATTAAGTCCACAAAGACAAAACTTTATTAATTTACAAAAATCGACCGCACTCTTCAACACATCTCTAAACCCAACCCGGGTGACCTTTCACACCTAAAACTTAACCCAAGTGCCTAGAGCCCTAAGACCAGGGACCCTAAGACCCCGAACCCTACCCAAACGCTGAATTAGCGTTACACACATACCTAAAACTTGGTGGGTAATTTTTTCACAGCAACTTGGTTGTGTTGCGGGCTGACGCTGGCCTTTCTCGATGTCGTTCGGATCCGTTCGGCCGACTCGGACGCCGCGGGCGTGGCGGGCAGTTGATGTCGATGGACCGTGCATAACCGGGGATGGACTCAGTCCAACCTCTGGATTTTTCCTCACCCTAACCCAGCCAGTGCCTCCAGCTCTGCACCTCGCCTGCTGCGGACGGGAACGCCGGCGGATCCATCGATGTCGGGGAAATGAGTCTCCAACTCGGAGCATTTAATAAATTGATGTCAAAAAGTACACAACAAGACAATAGAAAATGTAACGCTAAGTTTATGACGCACCACAAAGTGCCGATATTCAGTTTTGGGAAACATCGAGAAAAATCGAAACATCGAGAAAGTGTGAAAACAGAGAGAGAGAGAGTGTTAGGAAGCCACGCCCACTGAGAAGTCTATATAAATGAGCTGATGTGAAGTATTCCAGCCATTCAGTTGCTCAAACTAGCCTGAGGAAGGAAAAGAAACTCCGAAACGTCGCGATCAGGTTTGAGCAGTACATTTAGGGCCTCCATTTCAAAACGCAAATGGGAGAGAGCCACATTATTTGATCTCATGGGAAAGTAAAATAAATGTATTAAGTCCACAAAGACAAAACTTTATTAATTTACAAAAATCGACCGCACTCTTCAACACATCTCTAAACCCAACCCGGGTGACCTTTCACACCTAAAACTTAACCCAAGTGCCTAGAGCCCTAAGACCAGGGACCCTAAGACCCCGAACCCTACCCAAACGCTGAATTAGCGTTACACACATACCTAAAACTTGGTGGGTAATTTTTTCACAGCAACTTGGTTGTGTTGCGGGCTGACGCTGGCCTTTCTCGATGTCGTTCGGATCCGTTCGGCCGACTCGGACGCCGCGGGCGTGGCGGGCAGTTGATGTCGATGGACCGTGCATAACCGGGGATGGACTCAGTCCAACCTCTGGATTTTTCCTCACCCTAACCCAGCCAGTGCCTCCAGCTCTGCACCTCGCCTGCTGCGGACGGGAACGCCGGCGGATCCATCGATGTCGGGGAAATGAGTCTCCAACTCGGAGCATTTAATAAATTGATGTCAAAAAGTACACAACAAGACAATAGAAAATGTAACGCTAAGTTTATGACGCACCACAAAGTGCCGATATTCAGTTTTGGGAAACATCGAGAAAAATCGAAACATCGAGAAAGTGTGAAAACAGAGAGAGAGAGAGTGTTAGGAAGCCACGCCCACTGAGAAGTCTATATAAATGAGCTGATGTGAAGTATTCCAGCCATTCAGTTGCTCAAACTAGCCTGAGGAAGGAAAAGAAACTCCGAAACGTCGCGATCAGGTTTGAGCAGTACATTTAGGGCCTCCATTTCAAAACGCAAATGGGAGAGAGCCACATTATTTGATCTCATGGGAAAGTAAAATAAATGTATTAAGTCCACAAAGACAAAACTTTATTAATTTACAAAAATCGACCGCACTCTTCAACACATCTCTAAACCCAACCCGGGTGACCTTTCACACCTAAAACTTAACCCAAGTGCCTAGAGCCCTAAGACCAGGGACCCTAAGACCCCGAACCCTACCCAGACGCTGAATTAGCGTTACACACATACCTAAAACTTGGTGGGTAATTTTTTCACAGCAACTTGGTTGTGTTGCGGGCTGACGCTGGCCTTTCTCGATGTCGTTCGGATCCGTTCGGCCGACTCGGACGCCGCGGGCGTGGCGGGCAGTTGATGTCGATGGACCGTGCATAACCGGGGATGGACTCAGTCCAACCTCTGGATTTTTCCTCACCCTAACCCAGCCAGTGCCTCCAGCTCTGCACCTCGCCTGCTGCGGACGGGAACGCCGGCGGATCCATCGATGTCGGGGAAATGAGTCTCCAACTCGGAGCATTTAATAAATTGATGTCAAAAAGTACACAACAAGACAATAGAAAATGTAACGCTAAGTTTATGACGCACCACAAAGTGCCGATATTCAGTTTTGGGAAACATCGAGAAAAATCGAAACATCGAGAAAGTGTGAAAACAGAGAGAGAGAGAGTGTTAGGAAGCCACGCCCACTGAGAAGTCTATATAAATGAGCTGATGTGAAGTATTCCAGCCATTCAGTTGCTCAAACTAGCCTGAGGAAGGAAAAGAAACTCCGAAACGTCGCGATCAGGTTTGAGCAGTACATTTAGGGCCTCCATTTCAAAACGCAAATGGGAGAGAGCCACATTATTTGATCTCATGGGAAAGTAAAATAAATGTATTAAGTCCACAAAGACAAAACTTTATTAATTTACAAAAATCGACCGCACTCTTCAACACATCTCTAAACCCAACCCGGGTGACCTTTCACACCTAAAACTTAACCCAAGTGCCTAGAGCCCTAAGACCAGGGACCCTAAGACCCCGAACCCTACCCAGACGCTGAATTAGCGTTACACACATACCTAAAACTTGGTGGGTAATTTTTTCACAGCAACTTGGTTGTGTTGCGGGCTGACGCTGGCCTTTCTCGATGTCGTTCGGATCCGTTCGGCCGACTCGGACGCCGCGGGCGTGGCGGGCAGTTGATGTCGATGGACCGTGCATAACCGGGGATGGACTCAGTCCAACCTCTGGATTTTTCCTCACCCTAACCCAGCCAGTGCCTCCAGCTCTGCACCTCGCCTGCTGCGGACGGGAACGCCGGCGGATCCATCGATGTCGGGGAAATGAGTCTCCAACTCGGAGCATTTAATAAATTGATGTCAAAAAGTACACAACAAGACAATAGAAAATGTAACGCTAAGTTTATGACGCACCACAAAGTGCCGATATTCAGTTTTGGGAAACATCGAGAAAAATCGAAACATCGAGAAAGTGTGAAAACAGAGAGAGAGAGAGTGTTAGGAAGCCACGCCCACTGAGAAGTCTATATAAATGAGCTGATGTGAAGTATTCCAGCCATTCAGTTGCTCAAACTAGCCTGAGGAAGGAAAAGAAACTCCGAAACGTCGCGATCAGGTTTGAGCAGTACATTTAGGGCCTCCATTTCAAAACGCAAATGGGAGAGAGCCACATTATTTGATCTCATGGGAAAGTAAAATAAATGTATTAAGTCCACAAAGACAAAACTTTATTAATTTACAAAAATCGACCGCACTCTTCAACACATCTCTAAACCCAACCCGGGTGACCTTTCACACCTAAAACTTAACCCAAGTGCCTAGAGCCCTAAGACCAGGGACCCTAAGACCCCGAACCCTACCCAAACGCTGAATTAGCGTTACACACATACCTAAAACTTGGTGGGTAATTTTTTCACAGCAACTTGGTTGTGTTGCGGGCTGACGCTGGCCTTTCTCGATGTCGTTCGGATCCGTTCGGCCGACTCGGACGCCGCGGGCGTGGCGGGCAGTTGATGTCGATGGACCGTGCATAACCGGGGATGGACTCAGTCCAACCTCTGGATTTTTCCTCACCCTAACCCAGCCAGTGCCTCCAGCTCTGCACCTCGCCTGCTGCGGACGGGAACGCCGGCGGATCCATCGATGTCGGGGAAATGAGTCTCCAACTCGGAGCATTTAATAAATTGATGTCAAAAAGTACACAACAAGACAATAGAAAATGTAACGCTAAGTTTATGACGCACCACAAAGTGCCGATATTCAGTTTTGGGAAACATCGAGAAAAATCGAAACATCGAGAAAGTGTGAAAACAGAGAGAGAGAGAGTGTTAGGAAGCCACGCCCACTGAGAAGTCTATATAAATGAGCTGATGTGAAGTATTCCAGCCATTCAGTTGCTCAAACTAGCCTGAGGAAGGAAAAGAAACTCCGAAACGTCGCGATCAGGTTTGAGCAGTACATTTAGGGCCTCCATTTCAAAACGCAAATGGGAGAGAGCCACATTATTTGATCTCATGGGAAAGTAAAATAAATGTATTAAGTCCACAAAGACAAAACTTTATTAATTTACAAAAATCGACCGCACTCTTCAACACATCTCTAAACCCAACCCGGGTGACCTTTCACACCTAAAACTTAACCCAAGTGCCTAGAGCCCTAAGACCAGGGACCCTAAGACCCCGAACCCTACCCAAACGCTGAATTAGCGTTACACACATACCTAGAACTTGGTGGGTAATTTTTTCACAGCAACTTGGTTGTGTTGCGGGCTGACGCTGGCCTTTCTCGATGTCGTTCGGATCCGTTCGGCCGACTCGGACGCCGCGGGCGTGGCGGGCAGTTGATGTCGATGGACCGTGCATAACCGGGGATGGACTCAGTCCAACCTCTGGATTTTTCCTCACCCTAACCCAGCCAGTGCCTCCAGCTCTGCACCTCGCCTGCTGCGGACGGGAACGCCGGCGGATCCATCGATGTCGGGGAAATGAGTCTCCAACTCGGAGCATTTAATAAATTGATGTCAAAAAGTACACAACAAGACAATAGAAAATGTAACGCTAAGTTTATGACGCACCACAAAGTGCCGATATTCAGTTTTGGGAAACATCGAGAAAAATCGAAACATCGAGAAAGTGTGAAAACAGAGAGAGAGAGAGTGTTAGGAAGCCACGCCCACTGAGAAGTCTATATAAATGAGCTGATGTGAAGTATTCCAGCCATTCAGTTGCTCAAACTAGCCTGAGGAAGGAAAAGAAACTCCGAAACGTCGCGATCAGGTTTGAGCAGTACATTTAGGGCCTCCATTTCAAAACGCAAATGGGAGAGAGCCACATTATTTGATCTCATGGGAAAGTAAAATAAATGTATTAAGTCCACAAAGACAAAACTTTATTAATTTACAAAAATCGACCGCACTCTTCAACACATCTCTAAACCCAACCCGGGTGACCTTTCACACCTAAAACTTAACCCAAGTGCCTAGAGCCCTAAGACCAGGGACCCTAAGACCCCGAACCCTACCCAAACGCTGAATTAGCGTTACACACATACCTAAAACTTGGTGGGTAATTTTTTCACAGCAACTTGGTTGTGTTGCGGGCTGACGCTGGCCTTTCTCGATGTCGTTCGGATCCGTTCGGCCGACTCGGACGCCGCGGGCGTGGCGGGCAGTTGATGTCGATGGACCGTGCATAACCGGGGATGGACTCAGTCCAACCTCTGGATTTTTCCTCACCCTAACCCAGCCAGTGCCTCCAGCTCTGCACCTCGCCTGCTGCGGACGGGAACGCCGGCGGATCCATCGATGTCGGGGAAATGAGTCTCCAACTCGGAGCATTTAATAAATTGATGTCAAAAAGTACACAACAAGACAATAGAAAATGTAACGCTAAGTTTATGACGCACCACAAAGTGCCGATATTCAGTTTTGGGAAACATCGAGAAAAATCGAAACATCGAGAAAGTGTGAAAACAGAGAGAGAGAGAGTGTTAGGAAGCCACGCCCACTGAGAAGTCTATATAAATGAGCTGATGTGAAGTATTCCAGCCATTCAGTTGCTCAAACTAGCCTGAGGAAGGAAAAGAAACTCCGAAACGTCGCGATCAGGTTTGAGCAGTACATTTAGGGCCTCCATTTCAAAACGCAAATGGGAGAGAGCCACATTATTTGATCTCATGGGAAAGTAAAATAAATGTATTAAGTCCACAAAGACAAAACTTTATTAATTTACAAAAATCGACCGCACTCTTCAACACATCTCTAAACCCAACCCGGGTGACCTTTCACACCTAAAACTTAACCCAAGTGCCTAGAGCCCTAAGACCAGGGACCCTAAGACCCCGAACCCTACCCAAACGCTGAATTAGCGTTACACACATACCTAAAACTTGGTGGGTAATTTTTTCACAGCAACTTGGTTGTGTTGCGGGCTGACGCTGGCCTTTCTCGATGTCGTTCGGATCCGTTCGGCCGACTCGGACGCCGCGGGCGTGGCGGGCAGTTGATGTCGATGGACCGTGCATAACCGGGGATGGACTCAGTCCAACCTCTGGATTTTTCCTCACCCTAACCCAGCCAGTGCCTCCAGCTCTGCACCTCGCCTGCTGCGGACGGGAACGCCGGCGGATCCATCGATGTCGGGGAAATGAGTCTCCAACTCGGAGCATTTAATAAATTGATGTCAAAAAGTACACAACAAGACAATAGAAAATGTAACGCTAAGTTTATGACGCACCACAAAGTGCCGATATTCAGTTTTGGGAAACATCGAGAAAAATCGAAACATCGAGAAAGTGTGAAAACAGAGAGAGAGAGAGTGTTAGGAAGCCACGCCCACTGAGAAGTCTATATAAATGAGCTGATGTGAAGTATTCCAGCCATTCAGTTGCTCAAACTAGCCTGAGGAAGGAAAAGAAACTCCGAAACGTCGCGATCAGGTTTGAGCAGTACATTTAGGGCCTCCATTTCAAAACGCAAATGGGAGAGAGCCACATTATTTGATCTCATGGGAAAGTAAAATAAATGTATTAAGTCCACAAAGACAAAACTTTATTAATTTACAAAAATCGACCGCACTCTTCAACACATCTCTAAACCCAACCCGGGTGACCTTTCACACCTAAAACTTAACCCAAGTGCCTAGAGCCCTAAGACCAGGGACCCTAAGACCCCGAACCCTACCCAAACGCTGAATTAGCGTTACACACATACCTAAAACTTGGTGGGTAATTTTTTCACAGCAACTTGGTTGTGTTGCGGGCTGACGCTGGCCTTTCTCGATGTCGTTCGGATCCGTTCGGCCGACTCGGACGCCGCGGGCGTGGCGGGCAGTTGATGTCGATGGACCGTGCATAACCGGGGATGGACTCAGTCCAACCTCTGGATTTTTCCTCACCCTAACCCAGCCAGTGCCTCCAGCTCTGCACCTCGCCTGCTGCGGACGGGAACGCCGGCGGATCCATCGATGTCGGGGAAATGAGTCTCCAACTCGGAGCATTTAATAAATTGATGTCAAAAAGTACACAACAAGACAATAGAAAATGTAACGCTAAGTTTATGACGCACCACAAAGTGCCGATATTCAGTTTTGGGAAACATCGAGAAAAATCGAAACATCGAGAAAGTGTGAAAACAGAGAGAGAGAGAGTGTTAGGAAGCCACGCCCACTGAGAAGTCTATATAAATGAGCTGATGTGAAGTATTCCAGCCATTCAGTTGCTCAAACTAGCCTGAGGAAGGAAAAGAAACTCCGAAACGTCGCGATCAGGTTTGAGCAGTACATTTAGGGCCTCCATTTCAAAACGCAAATGGGAGAGAGCCACATTATTTGATCTCATGGGAAAGTAAAATAAATGTATTAAGTCCACAAAGACAAAACTTTATTAATTTACAAAAATCGACCGCACTCTTCAACACATCTCTAAACCCAACCCGGGTGACCTTTCACACCTAAAACTTAACCCAAGTGCCTAGAGCCCTAAGACCAGGGACCCTAAGACCCCGAACCCTACCCAAACGCTGAATTAGCGTTACACACATACCTAAAACTTGGTGGGTAATTTTTTCACAGCAACTTGGTTGTGTTGCGGGCTGACGCTGGCCTTTCTCGATGTCGTTCGGATCCGTTCGGCCGACTCGGACGCCGCGGGCGTGGCGGGCAGTTGATGTCGATGGACCGTGCATAACCGGGGATGGACTCAGTCCAACCTCTGGATTTTTCCTCACCCTAACCCAGCCAGTGCCTCCAGCTCTGCACCTCGCCTGCTGCGGACGGGAACGCCGGCGGATCCATCGATGTCGGGGAAATGAGTCTCCAACTCGGAGCATTTAATAAATTGATGTCAAAAAGTACACAACAAGACAATAGAAAATGTAACGCTAAGTTTATGACGCACCACAAAGTGCCGATATTCAGTTTTGGGAAACATCGAGAAAAATCGAAACATCGAGAAAGTGTGAAAACAGAGAGAGAGAGAGTGTTAGGAAGCCACGCCCACTGAGAAGTCTATATAAATGAGCTGATGTGAAGTATTCCAGCCATTCAGTTGCTCAAACTAGCCTGAGGAAGGAAAAGAAACTCCGAAACGTCGCGATCAGGTTTGAGCAGTACATTTAGGGCCTCCATTTCAAAACGCAAATGGGAGAGAGCCACATTATTTGATCTCATGGGAAAGTAAAATAAATGTATTAAGTCCACAAAGACAAAACTTTATTAATTTACAAAAATCGACCGCACTCTTCAACACATCTCTAAACCCAACCCGGGTGACCTTTCACACCTAAAACTTAACCCAAGTGCCTAGAGCCCTAAGACCAGGGACCCTAAGACCCCGAACCCTACCCAAACGCTGAATTAGCGTTACACACATACCTAAAACTTGGTGGGTAATTTTTTCACAGCAACTTGGTTGTGTTGCGGGCTGACGCTGGCCTTTCTCGATGTCGTTCGGATCCGTTCGGCCGACTCGGACGCCGCGGGCGTGGCGGGCAGTTGATGTCGATGGACCGTGCATAACCGGGGATGGACTCAGTCCAACCTCTGGATTTTTCCTCACCCTAACCCAGCCAGTGCCTCCAGCTCTGCACCTCGCCTGCTGCGGACGGGAACGCCGGCGGATCCATCGATGTCGGGGAAATGAGTCTCCAACTCGGAGCATTTAATAAATTGATGTCAAAAAGTACACAACAAGACAATAGAAAATGTAACGCTAAGTTTATGACGCACCACAAAGTGCCGATATTCAGTTTTGGGAAACATCGAGAAAAATCGAAACATCGAGAAAGTGTGAAAACAGAGAGAGAGAGAGTGTTAGGAAGCCACGCCCACTGAGAAGTCTATATAAATGAGCTGATGTGAAGTATTCCAGCCATTCAGTTGCTCAAACTAGCCTGAGGAAGGAAAAGAAACTCCGAAACGTCGCGATCAGGTTTGAGCAGTACATTTAGGGCCTCCATTTCAAAACGCAAATGGGAGAGAGCCACATTATTTGATCTCATGGGAAAGTAAAATAAATGTATTAAGTCCACAAAGACAAAACTTTATTAATTTACAAAAATCGACCGCACTCTTCAACACATCTCTAAACCCAACCCGGGTGACCTTTCACACCTAAAACTTAACCCAAGTGCCTAGAGCCCTAAGACCAGGGACCCTAAGACCCCGAACCCTACCCAAACGCTGAATTAGCGTTACACACATACCTAAAACTTGGTGGGTAATTTTTTCACAGCAACTTGGTTGTGTTGCGGGCTGACGCTGGCCTTTCTCGATGTCGTTCGGATCCGTTCGGCCGACTCGGACGCCGCGGGCGTGGCGGGCAGTTGATGTCGATGGACCGTGCATAACCGGGGATGGACTCAGTCCAACCTCTGGATTTTTCCTCACCCTAACCCAGCCAGTGCCTCCAGCTCTGCACCTCGCCTGCTGCGGACGGGAACGCCGGCGGATCCATCGATGTCGGGGAAATGAGTCTCCAACTCGGAGCATTTAATAAATTGATGTCAAAAAGTACACAACAAGACAATAGAAAATGTAACGCTAAGTTTATGACGCACCACAAAGTGCCGATATTCAGTTTTGGGAAACATCGAGAAAAATCGAAACATCGAGAAAGTGTGAAAACAGAGAGAGAGAGAGTGTTAGGAAGCCACGCCCACTGAGAAGTCTATATAAATGAGCTGATGTGAAGTATTCCAGCCATTCAGTTGCTCAAACTAGCCTGAGGAAGGAAAAGAAACTCCGAAACGTCGCGATCAGGTTTGAGCAGTACATTTAGGGCCTCCATTTCAAAACGCAAATGGGAGAGAGCCACATTATTTGATCTCATGGGAAAGTAAAATAAATGTATTAAGTCCACAAAGACAAAACTTTATTAATTTACAAAAATCGACCGCACTCTTCAACACATCTCTAAACCCAACCCGGGTGACCTTTCACACCTAAAACTTAACCCAAGTGCCTAGAGCCCTAAGACCAGGGACCCTAAGACCCCGAACCCTACCCAAACGCTGAATTAGCGTTACACACATACCTAAAACTTGGTGGGTAATTTTTTCACAGCAACTTGGTTGTGTTGCGGGCTGACGCTGGCCTTTCTCGATGTCGTTCGGATCCGTTCGGCCGACTCGGACGCCGCGGGCGTGGCGGGCAGTTGATGTCGATGGACCGTGCATAACCGGGGATGGACTCAGTCCAACCTCTGGATTTTTCCTCACCCTAACCCAGCCAGTGCCTCCAGCTCTGCACCTCGCCTGCTGCGGACGGGAACGCCGGCGGATCCATCGATGTCGGGGAAATGAGTCTCCAACTCGGAGCATTTAATAAATTGATGTCAAAAAGTACACAACAAGACAATAGAAAATGTAACGCTAAGTTTATGACGCACCACAAAGTGCCGATATTCAGTTTTGGGAAACATCGAGAAAAATCGAAACATCGAGAAAGTGTGAAAACAGAGAGAGAGAGAGTGTTAGGAAGCCACGCCCACTGAGAAGTCTATATAAATGAGCTGATGTGAAGTATTCCAGCCATTCAGTTGCTCAAACTAGCCTGAGGAAGGAAAAGAAACTCCGAAACGTCGCGATCAGGTTTGAGCAGTACATTTAGGGCCTCCATTTCAAAACGCAAATGGGAGAGAGCCACATTATTTGATCTCATGGGAAAGTAAAATAAATGTATTAAGTCCACAAAGACAAAACTTTATTAATTTACAAAAATCGACCGCACTCTTCAACACATCTCTAAACCCAACCCGGGTGACCTTTCACACCTAAAACTTAACCCAAGTGCCTAGAGCCCTAAGACCAGGGACCCTAAGACCCCGAACCCTACCCAAACGCTGAATTAGCGTTACACACATACCTAAAACTTGGTGGGTAATTTTTTCACAGCAACTTGGTTGTGTTGCGGGCTGACGCTGGCCTTTCTCGATGTCGTTCGGATCCGTTCGGCCGACTCGGACGCCGCGGGCGTGGCGGGCAGTTGATGTCGATGGACCGTGCATAACCGGGGATGGACTCAGTCCAACCTCTGGATTTTTCCTCACCCTAACCCAGCCAGTGCCTCCAGCTCTGCACCTCGCCTGCTGCGGACGGGAACGCCGGCGGATCCATCGATGTCGGGGAAATGAGTCTCCAACTCGGAGCATTTAATAAATTGATGTCAAAAAGTACACAACAAGACAATAGAAAATGTAACGCTAAGTTTATGACGCACCACAAAGTGCCGATATTCAGTTTTGGGAAACATCGAGAAAAATCGAAACATCGAGAAAGTGTGAAAACAGAGAGAGAGAGAGTGTTAGGAAGCCACGCCCACTGAGAAGTCTATATAAATGAGCTGATGTGAAGTATTCCAGCCATTCAGTTGCTCAAACTAGCCTGAGGAAGGAAAAGAAACTCCGAAACGTCGCGATCAGGTTTGAGCAGTACATTTAGGGCCTCCATTTCAAAACGCAAATGGGAGAGAGCCACATTATTTGATCTCATGGGAAAGTAAAATAAATGTATTAAGTCCACAAAGACAAAACTTTATTAATTTACAAAAATCGACCGCACTCTTCAACACATCTCTAAACCCAACCCGGGTGACCTTTCACACCTAAAACTTAACCCAAGTGCCTAGAGCCCTAAGACCAGGGACCCTAAGACCCCGAACCCTACCCAAACGCTGAATTAGCGTTACACACATACCTAAAACTTGGTGGGTAATTTTTTCACAGCAACTTGGTTGTGTTGCGGGCTGACGCTGGCCTTTCTCGATGTCGTTCGGATCCGTTCGGCCGACTCGGACGCCGCGGGCGTGGCGGGCAGTTGATGTCGATGGACCGTGCATAACCGGGGATGGACTCAGTCCAACCTCTGGATTTTTCCTCACCCTAACCCAGCCAGTGCCTCCAGCTCTGCACCTCGCCTGCTGCGGACGGGAACGCCGGCGGATCCATCGATGTCGGGGAAATGAGTCTCCAACTCGGAGCATTTAATAAATTGATGTCAAAAAGTACACAACAAGACAATAGAAAATGTAACGCTAAGTTTATGACGCACCACAAAGTGCCGATATTCAGTTTTGGGAAACATCGAGAAAAATCGAAACATCGAGAAAGTGTGAAAACAGAGAGAGAGAGAGTGTTAGGAAGCCACGCCCACTGAGAAGTCTATATAAATGAGCTGATGTGAAGTATTCCAGCCATTCAGTTGCTCAAACTAGCCTGAGGAAGGAAAAGAAACTCCGAAACGTCGCGATCAGGTTTGAGCAGTACATTTAGGGCCTCCATTTCAAAACGCAAATGGGAGAGAGCCACATTATTTGATCTCATGGGAAAGTAAAATAAATGTATTAAGTCCACAAAGACAAAACTTTATTAATTTACAAAAATCGACCGCACTCTTCAACACATCTCTAAACCCAACCCGGGTGACCTTTCACACCTAAAACTTAACCCAAGTGCCTAGAGCCCTAAGACCAGGGACCCTAAGACCCCGAACCCTACCCAAACGCTGAATTAGCGTTACACACATACCTAGAACTTGGTGGGTAATTTTTTCACAGCAACTTGGTTGTGTTGCGGGCTGACGCTGGCCTTTCTCGATGTCGTTCGGATCCGTTCGGCCGACTCGGACGCCGCGGGCGTGGCGGGCAGTTGATGTCGATGGACCGTGCATAACCGGGGATGGACTCAGTCCAACCTCTGGATTTTTCCTCACCCTAACCCAGCCAGTGCCTCCAGCTCTGCACCTCGCCTGCTGCGGACGGGAACGCCGGCGGATCCATCGATGTCGGGGAAATGAGTCTCCAACTCGGAGCATTTAATAAATTGATGTCAAAAAGTACACAACAAGACAATAGAAAATGTAACGCTAAGTTTATGACGCACCACAAAGTGCCGATATTCAGTTTTGGGAAACATCGAGAAAAATCGAAACATCGAGAAAGTGTGAAAACAGAGAGAGAGAGAGTGTTAGGAAGCCACGCCCACTGAGAAGTCTATATAAATGAGCTGATGTGAAGTATTCCAGCCATTCAGTTGCTCAAACTAGCCTGAGGAAGGAAAAGAAACTCCGAAACGTCGCGATCAGGTTTGAGCAGTACATTTAGGGCCTCCATTTCAAAACGCAAATGGGAGAGAGCCACATTATTTGATCTCATGGGAAAGTAAAATAAATGTATTAAGTCCACAAAGACAAAACTTTATTAATTTACAAAAATCGACCGCACTCTTCAACACATCTCTAAACCCAACCCGGGTGACCTTTCACACCTAAAACTTAACCCAAGTGCCTAGAGCCCTAAGACCAGGGACCCTAAGACCCCGAACCCTACCCAAACGCTGAATTAGCGTTACACACATACCTAAAACTTGGTGGGTAATTTTTTCACAGCAACTTGGTTGTGTTGCGGGCTGACGCTGGCCTTTCTCGATGTCGTTCGGATCCGTTCGGCCGACTCGGACGCCGCGGGCGTGGCGGGCAGTTGATGTCGATGGACCGTGCATAACCGGGGATGGACTCAGTCCAACCTCTGGATTTTTCCTCACCCTAACCCAGCCAGTGCCTCCAGCTCTGCACCTCGCCTGCTGCGGACGGGAACGCCGGCGGATCCATCGATGTCGGGGAAATGAGTCTCCAACTCGGAGCATTTAATAAATTGATGTCAAAAAGTACACAACAAGACAATAGAAAATGTAACGCTAAGTTTATGACGCACCACAAAGTGCCGATATTCAGTTTTGGGAAACATCGAGAAAAATCGAAACATCGAGAAAGTGTGAAAACAGAGAGAGAGAGAGTGTTAGGAAGCCACGCCCACTGAGAAGTCTATATAAATGAGCTGATGTGAAGTATTCCAGCCATTCAGTTGCTCAAACTAGCCTGAGGAAGGAAAAGAAACTCCGAAACGTCGCGATCAGGTTTGAGCAGTACATTTAGGGCCTCCATTTCAAAACGCAAATGGGAGAGAGCCACATTATTTGATCTCATGGGAAAGTAAAATAAATGTATTAAGTCCACAAAGACAAAACTTTATTAATTTACAAAAATCGACCGCACTCTTCAACACATCTCTAAACCCAACCCGGGTGACCTTTCACACCTAAAACTTAACCCAAGTGCCTAGAGCCCTAAGACCAGGGACCCTAAGACCCCGAACCCTACCCAAACGCTGAATTAGCGTTACACACATACCTAAAACTTGGTGGGTAATTTTTTCACAGCAACTTGGTTGTGTTGCGGGCTGACGCTGGCCTTTCTCGATGTCGTTCGGATCCGTTCGGCCGACTCGGACGCCGCGGGCGTGGCGGGCAGTTGATGTCGATGGACCGTGCATAACCGGGGATGGACTCAGTCCAACCTCTGGATTTTTCCTCACCCTAACCCAGCCAGTGCCTCCAGCTCTGCACCTCGCCTGCTGCGGACGGGAACGCCGGCGGATCCATCGATGTCGGGGAAATGAGTCTCCAACTCGGAGCATTTAATAAATTGATGTCAAAAAGTACACAACAAGACAATAGAAAATGTAACGCTAAGTTTATGACGCACCACAAAGTGCCGATATTCAGTTTTGGGAAACATCGAGAAAAATCGAAACATCGAGAAAGTGTGAAAACAGAGAGAGAGAGAGTGTTAGGAAGCCACGCCCACTGAGAAGTCTATATAAATGAGCTGATGTGAAGTATTCCAGCCATTCAGTTGCTCAAACTAGCCTGAGGAAGGAAAAGAAACTCCGAAACGTCGCGATCAGGTTTGAGCAGTACATTTAGGGCCTCCATTTCAAAACGCAAATGGGAGAGAGCCACATTATTTGATCTCATGGGAAAGTAAAATAAATGTATTAAGTCCACAAAGACAAAACTTTATTAATTTACAAAAATCGACCGCACTCTTCAACACATCTCTAAACCCAACCCGGGTGACCTTTCACACCTAAAACTTAACCCAAGTGCCTAGAGCCCTAAGACCAGGGACCCTAAGACCCCGAACCCTACCCAAACGCTGAATTAGCGTTACACACATACCTAGAACTTGGTGGGTAATTTTTTCACAGCAACTTGGTTGTGTTGCGGGCTGACGCTGGCCTTTCTCGATGTCGTTCGGATCCGTTCGGCCGACTCGGACGCCGCGGGCGTGGCGGGCAGTTGATGTCGATGGACCGTGCATAACCGGGGATGGACTCAGTCCAACCTCTGGATTTTTCCTCACCCTAACCCAGCCAGTGCCTCCAGCTCTGCACCTCGCCTGCTGCGGACGGGAACGCCGGCGGATCCATCGATGTCGGGGAAATGAGTCTCCAACTCGGAGCATTTAATAAATTGATGTCAAAAAGTACACAACAAGACAATAGAAAATGTAACGCTAAGTTTATGACGCACCACAAAGTGCCGATATTCAGTTTTGGGAAACATCGAGAAAAATCGAAACATCGAGAAAGTGTGAAAACAGAGAGAGAGAGAGTGTTAGGAAGCCACGCCCACTGAGAAGTCTATATAAATGAGCTGATGTGAAGTATTCCAGCCATTCAGTTGCTCAAACTAGCCTGAGGAAGGAAAAGAAACTCCGAAACGTCGCGATCAGGTTTGAGCAGTACATTTAGGGCCTCCATTTCAAAACGCAAATGGGAGAGAGCCACATTATTTGATCTCATGGGAAAGTAAAATAAATGTATTAAGTCCACAAAGACAAAACTTTATTAATTTACAAAAATCGACCGCACTCTTCAACACATCTCTAAACCCAACCCGGGTGACCTTTCACACCTAAAACTTAACCCAAGTGCCTAGAGCCCTAAGACCAGGGACCCTAAGACCCCGAACCCTACCCAAACGCTGAATTAGCGTTACACACATACCTAAAACTTGGTGGGTAATTTTTTCACAGCAACTTGGTTGTGTTGCGGGCTGACGCTGGCCTTTCTCGATGTCGTTCGGATCCGTTCGGCCGACTCGGACGCCGCGGGCGTGGCGGGCAGTTGATGTCGATGGACCGTGCATAACCGGGGATGGACTCAGTCCAACCTCTGGATTTTTCCTCACCCTAACCCAGCCAGTGCCTCCAGCTCTGCACCTCGCCTGCTGCGGACGGGAACGCCGGCGGATCCATCGATGTCGGGGAAATGAGTCTCCAACTCGGAGCATTTAATAAATTGATGTCAAAAAGTACACAACAAGACAATAGAAAATGTAACGCTAAGTTTATGACGCACCACAAAGTGCCGATATTCAGTTTTGGGAAACATCGAGAAAAATCGAAACATCGAGAAAGTGTGAAAACAGAGAGAGAGAGAGTGTTAGGAAGCCACGCCCACTGAGAAGTCTATATAAATGAGCTGATGTGAAGTATTCCAGCCATTCAGTTGCTCAAACTAGCCTGAGGAAGGAAAAGAAACTCCGAAACGTCGCGATCAGGTTTGAGCAGTACATTTAGGGCCTCCATTTCAAAACGCAAATGGGAGAGAGCCACATTATTTGATCTCATGGGAAAGTAAAATAAATGTATTAAGTCCACAAAGACAAAACTTTATTAATTTACAAAAATCGACCGCA
Organism: Danio rerio; assembly: GCF_049306965.1. Taxonomy (NCBI): domain Eukaryota; kingdom Metazoa; phylum Chordata; class Actinopteri; order Cypriniformes; family Danionidae; genus Danio; species Danio rerio. The sequence goes on along the minus strand of NC_133193.1, from coordinate 54,219,735 downwards.
CTCTTCAACACATCTCTAAACCCAACCCGGGTGACCTTTCACACCTAAAACTTAACCCAAGTGCCTAGAGCCCTAAGACCAGGGACCCTAAGACCCCGAACCCTACCCAAACGCTGAATTAGCGTTACACACATACCTAAAACTTGGTGGGTAATTTTTTCACAGCAACTTGGTTGTGTTGCGGGCTGACGCTGGCCTTTCTCGATGTCGTTCGGATCCGTTCGGCCGACTCGGACGCCGCGGGCGTGGCGGGCAGTTGATGTCGATGGACCGTGCATAACCGGGGATGGACTCAGTCCAACCTCTGGATTTTTCCTCACCCTAACCCAGCCAGTGCCTCCAGCTCTGCACCTCGCCTGCTGCGGACGGGAACGCCGGCGGATCCATCGATGTCGGGGAAATGAGTCTCCAACTCGGAGCATTTAATAAATTGATGTCAAAAAGTACACAACAAGACAATAGAAAATGTAACGCTAAGTTTATGACGCACCACAAAGTGCCGATATTCAGTTTTGGGAAACATCGAGAAAAATCGAAACATCGAGAAAGTGTGAAAACAGAGAGAGAGAGAGTGTTAGGAAGCCACGCCCACTGAGAAGTCTATATAAATGAGCTGATGTGAAGTATTCCAGCCATTCAGTTGCTCAAACTAGCCTGAGGAAGGAAAAGAAACTCCGAAACGTCGCGATCAGGTTTGAGCAGTACATTTAGGGCCTCCATTTCAAAACGCAAATGGGAGAGAGCCACATTATTTGATCTCATGGGAAAGTAAAATAAATGTATTAAGTCCACAAAGACAAAACTTTATTAATTTACAAAAATCGACCGCACTCTTCAACACATCTCTAAACCCAACCCGGGTGACCTTTCACACCTAAAACTTAACCCAAGTGCCTAGAGCCCTAAGACCAGGGACCCTAAGACCCCGAACCCTACCCAAACGCTGAATTAGCGTTACACACATACCTAAAACTTGGTGGGTAATTTTTTCACAGCAACTTGGTTGTGTTGCGGGCTGACGCTGGCCTTTCTCGATGTCGTTCGGATCCGTTCGGCCGACTCGGACGCCGCGGGCGTGGCGGGCAGTTGATGTCGATGGACCGTGCATAACCGGGGATGGACTCAGTCCAACCTCTGGATTTTTCCTCACCCTAACCCAGCCAGTGCCTCCAGCTCTGCACCTCGCCTGCTGCGGACGGGAACGCCGGCGGATCCATCGATGTCGGGGAAATGAGTCTCCAACTCGGAGCATTTAATAAATTGATGTCAAAAAGTACACAACAAGACAATAGAAAATGTAACGCTAAGTTTATGACGCACCACAAAGTGCCGATATTCAGTTTTGGGAAACATCGAGAAAAATCGAAACATCGAGAAAGTGTGAAAACAGAGAGAGAGAGAGTGTTAGGAAGCCACGCCCACTGAGAAGTCTATATAAATGAGCTGATGTGAAGTATTCCAGCCATTCAGTTGCTCAAACTAGCCTGAGGAAGGAAAAGAAACTCCGAAACGTCGCGATCAGGTTTGAGCAGTACATTTAGGGCCTCCATTTCAAAACGCAAATGGGAGAGAGCCACATTATTTGATCTCATGGGAAAGTAAAATAAATGTATTAAGTCCACAAAGACAAAACTTTATTAATTTACAAAAATCGACCGCACTCTTCAACACATCTCTAAACCCAACCCGGGTGACCTTTCACACCTAAAACTTAACCCAAGTGCCTAGAGCCCTAAGACCAGGGACCCTAAGACCCCGAACCCTACCCAAACGCTGAATTAGCGTTACACACATACCTAAAACTTGGTGGGTAATTTTTTCACAGCAACTTGGTTGTGTTGCGGGCTGACGCTGGCCTTTCTCGATGTCGTTCGGATCCGTTCGGCCGACTCGGACGCCGCGGGCGTGGCGGGCAGTTGATGTCGATGGACCGTGCATAACCGGGGATGGACTCAGTCCAACCTCTGGATTTTTCCTCACCCTAACCCAGCCAGTGCCTCCAGCTCTGCACCTCGCCTGCTGCGGACGGGAACGCCGGCGGATCCATCGATGTCGGGGAAATGAGTCTCCAACTCGGAGCATTTAATAAATTGATGTCAAAAAGTACACAACAAGACAATAGAAAATGTAACGCTAAGTTTATGACGCACCACAAAGTGCCGATATTCAGTTTTGGGAAACATCGAGAAAAATCGAAACATCGAGAAAGTGTGAAAACAGAGAGAGAGAGAGTGTTAGGAAGCCACGCCCACTGAGAAGTCTATATAAATGAGCTGATGTGAAGTATTCCAGCCATTCAGTTGCTCAAACTAGCCTGAGGAAGGAAAAGAAACTCCGAAACGTCGCGATCAGGTTTGAGCAGTACATTTAGGGCCTCCATTTCAAAACGCAAATGGGAGAGAGCCACATTATTTGATCTCATGGGAAAGTAAAATAAATGTATTAAGTCCACAAAGACAAAACTTTATTAATTTACAAAAATCGACCGCACTCTTCAACACATCTCTAAACCCAACCCGGGTGACCTTTCACACCTAAAACTTAACCCAAGTGCCTAGAGCCCTAAGACCAGGGACCCTAAGACCCCGAACCCTACCCAAACGCTGAATTAGCGTTACACACATACCTAAAACTTGGTGGGTAATTTTTTCACAGCAACTTGGTTGTGTTGCGGGCTGACGCTGGCCTTTCTCGATGTCGTTCGGATCCGTTCGGCCGACTCGGACGCCGCGGGCGTGGCGGGCAGTTGATGTCGATGGACCGTGCATAACCGGGGATGGACTCAGTCCAACCTCTGGATTTTTCCTCACCCTAACCCAGCCAGTGCCTCCAGCTCTGCACCTCGCCTGCTGCGGACGGGAACGCCGGCGGATCCATCGATGTCGGGGAAATGAGTCTCCAACTCGGAGCATTTAATAAATTGATGTCAAAAAGTACACAACAAGACAATAGAAAATGTAACGCTAAGTTTATGACGCACCACAAAGTGCCGATATTCAGTTTTGGGAAACATCGAGAAAAATCGAAACATCGAGAAAGTGTGAAAACAGAGAGAGAGAGAGTGTTAGGAAGCCACGCCCACTGAGAAGTCTATATAAATGAGCTGATGTGAAGTATTCCAGCCATTCAGTTGCTCAAACTAGCCTGAGGAAGGAAAAGAAACTCCGAAACGTCGCGATCAGGTTTGAGCAGTACATTTAGGGCCTCCATTTCAAAACGCAAATGGGAGAGAGCCACATTATTTGATCTCATGGGAAAGTAAAATAAATGTATTAAGTCCACAAAGACAAAACTTTATTAATTTACAAAAATCGACCGCACTCTTCAACACATCTCTAAACCCAACCCGGGTGACCTTTCACACCTAAAACTTAACCCAAGTGCCTAGAGCCCTAAGACCAGGGACCCTAAGACCCCGAACCCTACCCAAACGCTGAATTAGCGTTACACACATACCTAAAACTTGGTGGGTAATTTTTTCACAGCAACTTGGTTGTGTTGCGGGCTGACGCTGGCCTTTCTCGATGTCGTTCGGATCCGTTCGGCCGACTCGGACGCCGCGGGCGTGGCGGGCAGTTGATGTCGATGGACCGTGCATAACCGGGGATGGACTCAGTCCAACCTCTGGATTTTTCCTCACCCTAACCCAGCCAGTGCCTCCAGCTCTGCACCTCGCCTGCTGCGGACGGGAACGCCGGCGGATCCATCGATGTCGGGGAAATGAGTCTCCAACTCGGAGCATTTAATAAATTGATGTCAAAAAGTACACAACAAGACAATAGAAAATGTAACGCTAAGTTTATGACGCACCACAAAGTGCCGATATTCAGTTTTGGGAAACATCGAGAAAAATCGAAACATCGAGAAAGTGTGAAAACAGAGAGAGAGAGAGTGTTAGGAAGCCACGCCCACTGAGAAGTCTATATAAATGAGCTGATGTGAAGTATTCCAGCCATTCAGTTGCTCAAACTAGCCTGAGGAAGGAAAAGAAACTCCGAAACGTCGCGATCAGGTTTGAGCAGTACATTTAGGGCCTCCATTTCAAAACGCAAATGGGAGAGAGCCACATTATTTGATCTCATGGGAAAGTAAAATAAATGTATTAAGTCCACAAAGACAAAACTTTATTAATTTACAAAAATCGACCGCACTCTTCAACACATCTCTAAACCCAACCCGGGTGACCTTTCACACCTAAAACTTAACCCAAGTGCCTAGAGCCCTAAGACCAGGGACCCTAAGACCCCGAACCCTACCCAAACGCTGAATTAGCGTTACACACATACCTAAAACTTGGTGGGTAATTTTTTCACAGCAACTTGGTTGTGTTGCGGGCTGACGCTGGCCTTTCTCGATGTCGTTCGGATCCGTTCGGCCGACTCGGACGCCGCGGGCGTGGCGGGCAGTTGATGTCGATGGACCGTGCATAACCGGGGATGGACTCAGTCCAACCTCTGGATTTTTCCTCACCCTAACCCAGCCAGTGCCTCCAGCTCTGCACCTCGCCTGCTGCGGACGGGAACGCCGGCGGATCCATCGATGTCGGGGAAATGAGTCTCCAACTCGGAGCATTTAATAAATTGATGTCAAAAAGTACACAACAAGACAATAGAAAATGTAACGCTAAGTTTATGACGCACCACAAAGTGCCGATATTCAGTTTTGGGAAACATCGAGAAAAATCGAAACATCGAGAAAGTGTGAAAACAGAGAGAGAGAGAGTGTTAGGAAGCCACGCCCACTGAGAAGTCTATATAAATGAGCTGATGTGAAGTATTCCAGCCATTCAGTTGCTCAAACTAGCCTGAGGAAGGAAAAGAAACTCCGAAACGTCGCGATCAGGTTTGAGCAGTACATTTAGGGCCTCCATTTCAAAACGCAAATGGGAGAGAGCCACATTATTTGATCTCATGGGAAAGTAAAATAAATGTATTAAGTCCACAAAGACAAAACTTTATTAATTTACAAAAATCGACCGCACTCTTCAACACATCTCTAAACCCAACCCGGGTGACCTTTCACACCTAAAACTTAACCCAAGTGCCTAGAGCCCTAAGACCAGGGACCCTAAGACCCCGAACCCTACCCAAACGCTGAATTAGCGTTACACACATACCTAAAACTTGGTGGGTAATTTTTTCACAGCAACTTGGTTGTGTTGCGGGCTGACGCTGGCCTTTCTCGATGTCGTTCGGATCCGTTCGGCCGACTCGGACGCCGCGGGCGTGGCGGGCAGTTGATGTCGATGGACCGTGCATAACCGGGGATGGACTCAGTCCAACCTCTGGATTTTTCCTCACCCTAACCCAGCCAGTGCCTCCAGCTCTGCACCTCGCCTGCTGCGGACGGGAACGCCGGCGGATCCATCGATGTCGGGGAAATGAGTCTCCAACTCGGAGCATTTAATAAATTGATGTCAAAAAGTACACAACAAGACAATAGAAAATGTAACGCTAAGTTTATGACGCACCACAAAGTGCCGATATTCAGTTTTGGGAAACATCGAGAAAAATCGAAACATCGAGAAAGTGTGAAAACAGAGAGAGAGAGAGTGTTAGGAAGCCACGCCCACTGAGAAGTCTATATAAATGAGCTGATGTGAAGTATTCCAGCCATTCAGTTGCTCAAACTAGCCTGAGGAAGGAAAAGAAACTCCGAAACGTCGCGATCAGGTTTGAGCAGTACATTTAGGGCCTCCATTTCAAAACGCAAATGGGAGAGAGCCACATTATTTGATCTCATGGGAAAGTAAAATAAATGTATTAAGTCCACAAAGACAAAACTTTATTAATTTACAAAAATCGACCGCACTCTTCAACACATCTCTAAACCCAACCCGGGTGACCTTTCACACCTAAAACTTAACCCAAGTGCCTAGAGCCCTAAGACCAGGGACCCTAAGACCCCGAACCCTACCCAAACGCTGAATTAGCGTTACACACATACCTAAAACTTGGTGGGTAATTTTTTCACAGCAACTTGGTTGTGTTGCGGGCTGACGCTGGCCTTTCTCGATGTCGTTCGGATCCGTTCGGCCGACTCGGACGCCGCGGGCGTGGCGGGCAGTTGATGTCGATGGACCGTGCATAACCGGGGATGGACTCAGTCCAACCTCTGGATTTTTCCTCACCCTAACCCAGCCAGTGCCTCCAGCTCTGCACCTCGCCTGCTGCGGACGGGAACGCCGGCGGATCCATCGATGTCGGGGAAATGAGTCTCCAACTCGGAGCATTTAATAAATTGATGTCAAAAAGTACACAACAAGACAATAGAAAATGTAACGCTAAGTTTATGACGCACCACAAAGTGCCGATATTCAGTTTTGGGAAACATCGAGAAAAATCGAAACATCGAGAAAGTGTGAAAACAGAGAGAGAGAGAGTGTTAGGAAGCCACGCCCACTGAGAAGTCTATATAAATGAGCTGATGTGAAGTATTCCAGCCATTCAGTTGCTCAAACTAGCCTGAGGAAGGAAAAGAAACTCCGAAACGTCGCGATCAGGTTTGAGCAGTACATTTAGGGCCTCCATTTCAAAACGCAAATGGGAGAGAGCCACATTATTTGATCTCATGGGAAAGTAAAATAAATGTATTAAGTCCACAAAGACAAAACTTTATTAATTTACAAAAATCGACCGCACTCTTCAACACATCTCTAAACCCAACCCGGGTGACCTTTCACACCTAAAACTTAACCCAAGTGCCTAGAGCCCTAAGACCAGGGACCCTAAGACCCCGAACCCTACCCAAACGCTGAATTAGCGTTACACACATACCTARAACTTGGTGGGTAATTTTTTCACAGCAACTTGGTTGTGTTGCGGGCTGACGCTGGCCTTTCTCGATGTCGTTCGGATCCGTTCGGCCGACTCGGACGCCGCGGGCGTGGCGGGCAGTTGATGTCGATGGACCGTGCATAACCGGGGATGGACTCAGTCCAACCTCTGGATTTTTCCTCACCCTAACCCAGCCAGTGCCTCCAGCTCTGCACCTCGCCTGCTGCGGACGGGAACGCCGGCGGATCCATCGATGTCGGGGAAATGAGTCTCCAACTCGGAGCATTTAATAAATTGATGTCAAAAAGTACACAACAAGACAATAGAAAATGTAACGCTAAGTTTATGACGCACCACAAAGTGCCGATATTCAGTTTTGGGAAACATCGAGAAAAATCGAAACATCGAGAAAGTGTGAAAACAGAGAGAGAGAGAGTGTTAGGAAGCCACGCCCACTGAGAAGTCTATATAAATGAGCTGATGTGAAGTATTCCAGCCATTCAGTTGCTCAAACTAGCCTGAGGAAGGAAAAGAAACTCCGAAACGTCGCGATCAGGTTTGAGCAGTACATTTAGGGCCTCCATTTCAAAACGCAAATGGGAGAGAGCCACATTATTTGATCTCATGGGAAAGTAAAATAAATGTATTAAGTCCACAAAGACAAAACTTTATTAATTTACAAAAATCGACCGCACTCTTCAACACATCTCTAAACCCAACCCGGGTGACCTTTCACACCTAAAACTTAACCCAAGTGCCTAGAGCCCTAAGACCAGGGACCCTAAGACCCCGAACCCTACCCAAACGCTGAATTAGCGTTACACACATACCTAAAACTTGGTGGGTAATTTTTTCACAGCAACTTGGTTGTGTTGCGGGCTGACGCTGGCCTTTCTCGATGTCGTTCGGATCCGTTCGGCCGACTCGGACGCCGCGGGCGTGGCGGGCAGTTGATGTCGATGGACCGTGCATAACCGGGGATGGACTCAGTCCAACCTCTGGATTTTTCCTCACCCTAACCCAGCCAGTGCCTCCAGCTCTGCACCTCGCCTGCTGCGGACGGGAACGCCGGCGGATCCATCGATGTCGGGGAAATGAGTCTCCAACTCGGAGCATTTAATAAATTGATGTCAAAAAGTACACAACAAGACAATAGAAAATGTAACGCTAAGTTTATGACGCACCACAAAGTGCCGATATTCAGTTTTGGGAAACATCGAGAAAAATCGAAACATCGAGAAAGTGTGAAAACAGAGAGAGAGAGAGTGTTAGGAAGCCACGCCCACTGAGAAGTCTATATAAATGAGCTGATGTGAAGTATTCCAGCCATTCAGTTGCTCAAACTAGCCTGAGGAAGGAAAAGAAACTCCGAAACGTCGCGATCAGGTTTGAGCAGTACATTTAGGGCCTCCATTTCAAAACGCAAATGGGAGAGAGCCACATTATTTGATCTCATGGGAAAGTAAAATAAATGTATTAAGTCCACAAAGACAAAACTTTATTAATTTACAAAAATCGACCGCACTCTTCAACACATCTCTAAACCCAACCCGGGTGACCTTTCACACCTAAAACTTAACCCAAGTGCCTAGAGCCCTAAGACCAGGGACCCTAAGACCCCGAACCCTACCCAAACGCTGAATTAGCGTTACACACATACCTAAAACTTGGTGGGTAATTTTTTCACAGCAACTTGGTTGTGTTGCGGGCTGACGCTGGCCTTTCTCGATGTCGTTCGGATCCGTTCGGCCGACTCGGACGCCGCGGGCGTGGCGGGCAGTTGATGTCGATGGACCGTGCATAACCGGGGATGGACTCAGTCCAACCTCTGGATTTTTCCTCACCCTAACCCAGCCAGTGCCTCCAGCTCTGCACCTCGCCTGCTGCGGACGGGAACGCCGGCGGATCCATCGATGTCGGGGAAATGAGTCTCCAACTCGGAGCATTTAATAAATTGATGTCAAAAAGTACACAACAAGACAATAGAAAATGTAACGCTAAGTTTATGACGCACCACAAAGTGCCGATATTCAGTTTTGGGAAACATCGAGAAAAATCGAAACATCGAGAAAGTGTGAAAACAGAGAGAGAGAGAGTGTTAGGAAGCCACGCCCACTGAGAAGTCTATATAAATGAGCTGATGTGAAGTATTCCAGCCATTCAGTTGCTCAAACTAGCCTGAGGAAGGAAAAGAAACTCCGAAACGTCGCGATCAGGTTTGAGCAGTACATTTAGGGCCTCCATTTCAAAACGCAAATGGGAGAGAGCCACATTATTTGATCTCATGGGAAAGTAAAATAAATGTATTAAGTCCACAAAGACAAAACTTTATTAATTTACAAAAATCGACCGCACTCTTCAACACATCTCTAAACCCAACCCGGGTGACCTTTCACACCTAAAACTTAACCCAAGTGCCTAGAGCCCTAAGACCAGGGACCCTAAGACCCCGAACCCTACCCAAACGCTGAATTAGCGTTACACACATACCTAAAACTTGGTGGGTAATTTTTTCACAGCAACTTGGTTGTGTTGCGGGCTGACGCTGGCCTTTCTCGATGTCGTTCGGATCCGTTCGGCCGACTCGGACGCCGCGGGCGTGGCGGGCAGTTGATGTCGATGGACCGTGCATAACCGGGGATGGACTCAGTCCAACCTCTGGATTTTTCCTCACCCTAACCCAGCCAGTGCCTCCAGCTCTGCACCTCGCCTGCTGCGGACGGGAACGCCGGCGGATCCATCGATGTCGGGGAAATGAGTCTCCAACTCGGAGCATTTAATAAATTGATGTCAAAAAGTACACAACAAGACAATAGAAAATGTAACGCTAAGTTTATGACGCACCACAAAGTGCCGATATTCAGTTTTGGGAAACATCGAGAAAAATCGAAACATCGAGAAAGTGTGAAAACAGAGAGAGAGAGAGTGTTAGGAAGCCACGCCCACTGAGAAGTCTATATAAATGAGCTGATGTGAAGTATTCCAGCCATTCAGTTGCTCAAACTAGCCTGAGGAAGGAAAAGAAACTCCGAAACGTCGCGATCAGGTTTGAGCAGTACATTTAGGGCCTCCATTTCAAAACGCAAATGGGAGAGAGCCACATTATTTGATCTCATGGGAAAGTAAAATAAATGTATTAAGTCCACAAAGACAAAACTTTATTAATTTACAAAAATCGACCGCACTCTTCAACACATCTCTAAACCCAACCCGGGTGACCTTTCACACCTAAAACTTAACCCAAGTGCCTAGAGCCCTAAGACCAGGGACCCTAAGACCCCGAACCCTACCCAAACGCTGAATTAGCGTTACACACATACCTAAAACTTGGTGGGTAATTTTTTCACAGCAACTTGGTTGTGTTGCGGGCTGACGCTGGCCTTTCTCGATGTCGTTCGGATCCGTTCGGCCGACTCGGACGCCGCGGGCGTGGCGGGCAGTTGATGTCGATGGACCGTGCATAACCGGGGATGGACTCAGTCCAACCTCTGGATTTTTCCTCACCCTAACCCAGCCAGTGCCTCCAGCTCTGCACCTCGCCTGCTGCGGACGGGAACGCCGGCGGATCCATCGATGTCGGGGAAATGAGTCTCCAACTCGGAGCATTTAATAAATTGATGTCAAAAAGTACACAACAAGACAATAGAAAATGTAACGCTAAGTTTATGACGCACCACAAAGTGCCGATATTCAGTTTTGGGAAACATCGAGAAAAATCGAAACATCGAGAAAGTGTGAAAACAGAGAGAGAGAGAGTGTTAGGAAGCCACGCCCACTGAGAAGTCTATATAAATGAGCTGATGTGAAGTATTCCAGCCATTCAGTTGCTCAAACTAGCCTGAGGAAGGAAAAGAAACTCCGAAACGTCGCGATCAGGTTTGAGCAGTACATTTAGGGCCTCCATTTCAAAACGCAAATGGGAGAGAGCCACATTATTTGATCTCATGGGAAAGTAAAATAAATGTATTAAGTCCACAAAGACAAAACTTTATTAATTTACAAAAATCGACCGCACTCTTCAACACATCTCTAAACCCAACCCGGGTGACCTTTCACACCTAAAACTTAACCCAAGTGCCTAGAGCCCTAAGACCAGGGACCCTAAGACCCCGAACCCTACCCAAACGCTGAATTAGCGTTACACACATACCTAAAACTTGGTGGGTAATTTTTTCACAGCAACTTGGTTGTGTTGCGGGCTGACGCTGGCCTTTCTCGATGTCGTTCGGATCCGTTCGGCCGACTCGGACGCCGCGGGCGTGGCGGGCAGTTGATGTCGATGGACCGTGCATAACCGGGGATGGACTCAGTCCAACCTCTGGATTTTTCCTCACCCTAACCCAGCCAGTGCCTCCAGCTCTGCACCTCGCCTGCTGCGGACGGGAACGCCGGCGGATCCATCGATGTCGGGGAAATGAGTCTCCAACTCGGAGCATTTAATAAATTGATGTCAAAAAGTACACAACAAGACAATAGAAAATGTAACGCTAAGTTTATGACGCACCACAAAGTGCCGATATTCAGTTTTGGGAAACATCGAGAAAAATCGAAACATCGAGAAAGTGTGAAAACAGAGAGAGAGAGAGTGTTAGGAAGCCACGCCCACTGAGAAGTCTATATAAATGAGCTGATGTGAAGTATTCCAGCCATTCAGTTGCTCAAACTAGCCTGAGGAAGGAAAAGAAACTCCGAAACGTCGCGATCAGGTTTGAGCAGTACATTTAGGGCCTCCATTTCAAAACGCAAATGGGAGAGAGCCACATTATTTGATCTCATGGGAAAGTAAAATAAATGTATTAAGTCCACAAAGACAAAACTTTATTAATTTACAAAAATCGACCGCACTCTTCAACACATCTCTAAACCCAACCCGGGTGACCTTTCACACCTAAAACTTAACCCAAGTGCCTAGAGCCCTAAGACCAGGGACCCTAAGACCCCGAACCCTACCCAAACGCTGAATTAGCGTTACACACATACCTAAAACTTGGTGGGTAATTTTTTCACAGCAACTTGGTTGTGTTGCGGGCTGACGCTGGCCTTTCTCGATGTCGTTCGGATCCGTTCGGCCGACTCGGACGCCGCGGGCGTGGCGGGCAGTTGATGTCGATGGACCGTGCATAACCGGGGATGGACTCAGTCCAACCTCTGGATTTTTCCTCACCCTAACCCAGCCAGTGCCTCCAGCTCTGCACCTCGCCTGCTGCGGACGGGAACGCCGGCGGATCCATCGATGTCGGGGAAATGAGTCTCCAACTCGGAGCATTTAATAAATTGATGTCAAAAAGTACACAACAAGACAATAGAAAATGTAACGCTAAGTTTATGACGCACCACAAAGTGCCGATATTCAGTTTTGGGAAACATCGAGAAAAATCGAAACATCGAGAAAGTGTGAAAACAGAGAGAGAGAGAGTGTTAGGAAGCCACGCCCACTGAGAAGTCTATATAAATGAGCTGATGTGAAGTATTCCAGCCATTCAGTTGCTCAAACTAGCCTGAGGAAGGAAAAGAAACTCCGAAACGTCGCGATCAGGTTTGAGCAGTACATTTAGGGCCTCCATTTCAAAACGCAAATGGGAGAGAGCCACATTATTTGATCTCATGGGAAAGTAAAATAAATGTATTAAGTCCACAAAGACAAAACTTTATTAATTTACAAAAATCGACCGCACTCTTCAACACATCTCTAAACCCAACCCGGGTGACCTTTCACACCTAAAACTTAACCCAAGTGCCTAGAGCCCTAAGACCAGGGACCCTAAGACCCCGAACCCTACCCAAACGCTGAATTAGCGTTACACACATACCTAAAACTTGGTGGGTAATTTTTTCACAGCAACTTGGTTGTGTTGCGGGCTGACGCTGGCCTTTCTCGATGTCGTTCGGATCCGTTCGGCCGACTCGGACGCCGCGGGCGTGGCGGGCAGTTGATGTCGATGGACCGTGCATAACCGGGGATGGACTCAGTCCAACCTCTGGATTTTTCCTCACCCTAACCCAGCCAGTGCCTCCAGCTCTGCACCTCGCCTGCTGCGGACGGGAACGCCGGCGGATCCATCGATGTCGGGGAAATGAGTCTCCAACTCGGAGCATTTAATAAATTGATGTCAAAAAGTACACAACAAGACAATAGAAAATGTAACGCTAAGTTTATGACGCACCACAAAGTGCCGATATTCAGTTTTGGGAAACATCGAGAAAAATCGAAACATCGAGAAAGTGTGAAAACAGAGAGAGAGAGAGTGTTAGGAAGCCACGCCCACTGAGAAGTCTATATAAATGAGCTGATGTGAAGTATTCCAGCCATTCAGTTGCTCAAACTAGCCTGAGGAAGGAAAAGAAACTCCGAAACGTCGCGATCAGGTTTGAGCAGTACATTTAGGGCCTCCATTTCAAAACGCAAATGGGAGAGAGCCACATTATTTGATCTCATGGGAAAGTAAAATAAATGTATTAAGTCCACAAAGACAAAACTTTATTAATTTACAAAAATCGACCGCACTCTTCAACACATCTCTAAACCCAACCCGGGTGACCTTTCACACCTAAAACTTAACCCAAGTGCCTAGAGCCCTAAGACCAGGGACCCTAAGACCCCGAACCCTACCCAAACGCTGAATTAGCGTTACACACATACCTAAAACTTGGTGGGTAATTTTTTCACAGCAACTTGGTTGTGTTGCGGGCTGACGCTGGCCTTTCTCGATGTCGTTCGGATCCGTTCGGCCGACTCGGACGCCGCGGGCGTGGCGGGCAGTTGATGTCGATGGACCGTGCATAACCGGGGATGGACTCAGTCCAACCTCTGGATTTTTCCTCACCCTAACCCAGCCAGTGCCTCCAGCTCTGCACCTCGCCTGCTGCGGACGGGAACGCCGGCGGATCCATCGATGTCGGGGAAATGAGTCTCCAACTCGGAGCATTTAATAAATTGATGTCAAAAAGTACACAACAAGACAATAGAAAATGTAACGCTAAGTTTATGACGCACCACAAAGTGCCGATATTCAGTTTTGGGAAACATCGAGAAAAATCGAAACATCGAGAAAGTGTGAAAACAGAGAGAGAGAGAGTGTTAGGAAGCCACGCCCACTGAGAAGTCTATATAAATGAGCTGATGTGAAGTATTCCAGCCATTCAGTTGCTCAAACTAGCCTGAGGAAGGAAAAGAAACTCCGAAACGTCGCGATCAGGTTTGAGCAGTACATTTAGGGCCTCCATTTCAAAACGCAAATGGGAGAGAGCCACATTATTTGATCTCATGGGAAAGTAAAATAAATGTATTAAGTCCACAAAGACAAAACTTTATTAATTTACAAAAATCGACCGCACTCTTCAACACATCTCTAAACCCAACCCGGGTGACCTTTCACACCTAAAACTTAACCCAAGTGCCTAGAGCCCTAAGACCAGGGACCCTAAGACCCCGAACCCTACCCAAACGCTGAATTAGCGTTACACACATACCTAAAACTTGGTGGGTAATTTTTTCACAGCAACTTGGTTGTGTTGCGGGCTGACGCTGGCCTTTCTCGATGTCGTTCGGATCCGTTCGGCCGACTCGGACGCCGCGGGCGTGGCGGGCAGTTGATGTCGATGGACCGTGCATAACCGGGGATGGACTCAGTCCAACCTCTGGATTTTTCCTCACCCTAACCCAGCCAGTGCCTCCAGCTCTGCACCTCGCCTGCTGCGGACGGGAACGCCGGCGGATCCATCGATGTCGGGGAAATGAGTCTCCAACTCGGAGCATTTAATAAATTGATGTCAAAAAGTACACAACAAGACAATAGAAAATGTAACGCTAAGTTTATGACGCACCACAAAGTGCCGATATTCAGTTTTGGGAAACATCGAGAAAAATCGAAACATCGAGAAAGTGTGAAAACAGAGAGAGAGAGAGTGTTAGGAAGCCACGCCCACTGAGAAGTCTATATAAATGAGCTGATGTGAAGTATTCCAGCCATTCAGTTGCTCAAACTAGCCTGAGGAAGGAAAAGAAACTCCGAAACGTCGCGATCAGGTTTGAGCAGTACATTTAGGGCCTCCATTTCAAAACGCAAATGGGAGAGAGCCACATTATTTGATCTCATGGGAAAGTAAAATAAATGTATTAAGTCCACAAAGACAAAACTTTATTAATTTACAAAAATCGACCGCACTCTTCAACACATCTCTAAACCCAACCCGGGTGACCTTTCACACCTAAAACTTAACCCAAGTGCCTAGAGCCCTAAGACCAGGGACCCTAAGACCCCGAACCCTACCCAAACGCTGAATTAGCGTTACACACATACCTAAAACTTGGTGGGTAATTTTTTCACAGCAACTTGGTTGTGTTGCGGGCTGACGCTGGCCTTTCTCGATGTCGTTCGGATCCGTTCGGCCGACTCGGACGCCGCGGGCGTGGCGGGCAGTTGATGTCGATGGACCGTGCATAACCGGGGATGGACTCAGTCCAACCTCTGGATTTTTCCTCACCCTAACCCAGCCAGTGCCTCCAGCTCTGCACCTCGCCTGCTGCGGACGGGAACGCCGGCGGATCCATCGATGTCGGGGAAATGAGTCTCCAACTCGGAGCATTTAATAAATTGATGTCAAAAAGTACACAACAAGACAATAGAAAATGTAACGCTAAGTTTATGACGCACCACAAAGTGCCGATATTCAGTTTTGGGAAACATCGAGAAAAATCGAAACATCGAGAAAGTGTGAAAACAGAGAGAGAGAGAGTGTTAGGAAGCCACGCCCACTGAGAAGTCTATATAAATGAGCTGATGTGAAGTATTCCAGCCATTCAGTTGCTCAAACTAGCCTGAGGAAGGAAAAGAAACTCCGAAACGTCGCGATCAGGTTTGAGCAGTACATTTAGGGCCTCCATTTCAAAACGCAAATGGGAGAGAGCCACATTATTTGATCTCATGGGAAAGTAAAATAAATGTATTAAGTCCACAAAGACAAAACTTTATTAATTTACAAAAATCGACCGCACTCTTCAACACATCTCTAAACCCAACCCGGGTGACCTTTCACACCTAAAACTTAACCCAAGTGCCTAGAGCCCTAAGACCAGGGACCCTAAGACCCCGAACCCTACCCAAACGCTGAATTAGCGTTACACACATACCTAAAACTTGGTGGGTAATTTTTTCACAGCAACTTGGTTGTGTTGCGGGCTGACGCTGGCCTTTCTCGATGTCGTTCGGATCCGTTCGGCCGACTCGGACGCCGCGGGCGTGGCGGGCAGTTGATGTCGATGGACCGTGCATAACCGGGGATGGACTCAGTCCAACCTCTGGATTTTTCCTCACCCTAACCCAGCCAGTGCCTCCAGCTCTGCACCTCGCCTGCTGCGGACGGGAACGCCGGCGGATCCATCGATGTCGGGGAAATGAGTCTCCAACTCGGAGCATTTAATAAATTGATGTCAAAAAGTACACAACAAGACAATAGAAAATGTAACGCTAAGTTTATGACGCACCACAAAGTGCCGATATTCAGTTTTGGGAAACATCGAGAAAAATCGAAACATCGAGAAAGTGTGAAAACAGAGAGAGAGAGAGTGTTAGGAAGCCACGCCCACTGAGAAGTCTATATAAATGAGCTGATGTGAAGTATTCCAGCCATTCAGTTGCTCAAACTAGCCTGAGGAAGGAAAAGAAACTCCGAAACGTCGCGATCAGGTTTGAGCAGTACATTTAGGGCCTCCATTTCAAAACGCAAATGGGAGAGAGCCACATTATTTGATCTCATGGGAAAGTAAAATAAATGTATTAAGTCCACAAAGACAAAACTTTATTAATTTACAAAAATCGACCGCACTCTTCAACACATCTCTAAACCCAACCCGGGTGACCTTTCACACCTAAAACTTAACCCAAGTGCCTAGAGCCCTAAGACCAGGGACCCTAAGACCCCGAACCCTACCCAAACGCTGAATTAGCGTTACACACATACCTAAAACTTGGTGGGTAATTTTTTCACAGCAACTTGGTTGTGTTGCGGGCTGACGCTGGCCTTTCTCGATGTCGTTCGGATCCGTTCGGCCGACTCGGACGCCGCGGGCGTGGCGGGCAGTTGATGTCGATGGACCGTGCATAACCGGGGATGGACTCAGTCCAACCTCTGGATTTTTCCTCACCCTAACCCAGCCAGTGCCTCCAGCTCTGCACCTCGCCTGCTGCGGACGGGAACGCCGGCGGATCCATCGATGTCGGGGAAATGAGTCTCCAACTCGGAGCATTTAATAAATTGATGTCAAAAAGTACACAACAAGACAATAGAAAATGTAACGCTAAGTTTATGACGCACCACAAAGTGCCGATATTCAGTTTTGGGAAACATCGAGAAAAATCGAAACATCGAGAAAGTGTGAAAACAGAGAGAGAGAGAGTGTTAGGAAGCCACGCCCACTGAGAAGTCTATATAAATGAGCTGATGTGAAGTATTCCAGCCATTCAGTTGCTCAAACTAGCCTGAGGAAGGAAAAGAAACTCCGAAACGTCGCGATCAGGTTTGAGCAGTACATTTAGGGCCTCCATTTCAAAACGCAAATGGGAGAGAGCCACATTATTTGATCTCATGGGAAAGTAAAATAAATGTATTAAGTCCACAAAGACAAAACTTTATTAATTTACAAAAATCGACCGCACTCTTCAACACATCTCTAAACCCAACCCGGGTGACCTTTCACACCTAAAACTTAACCCAAGTGCCTAGAGCCCTAAGACCAGGGACCCTAAGACCCCGAACCCTACCCAAACGCTGAATTAGCGTTACACACATACCTAAAACTTGGTGGGTAATTTTTTCACAGCAACTTGGTTGTGTTGCGGGCTGACGCTGGCCTTTCTCGATGTCGTTCGGATCCGTTCGGCCGACTCGGACGCCGCGGGCGTGGCGGGCAGTTGATGTCGATGGACCGTGCATAACCGGGGATGGACTCAGTCCAACCTCTGGATTTTTCCTCACCCTAACCCAGCCAGTGCCTCCAGCTCTGCACCTCGCCTGCTGCGGACGGGAACGCCGGCGGATCCATCGATGTCGGGGAAATGAGTCTCCAACTCGGAGCATTTAATAAATTGATGTCAAAAAGTACACAACAAGACAATAGAAAATGTAACGCTAAGTTTATGACGCACCACAAAGTGCCGATATTCAGTTTTGGGAAACATCGAGAAAAATCGAAACATCGAGAAAGTGTGAAAACAGAGAGAGAGAGAGTGTTAGGAAGCCACGCCCACTGAGAAGTCTATATAAATGAGCTGATGTGAAGTATTCCAGCCATTCAGTTGCTCAAACTAGCCTGAGGAAGGAAAAGAAACTCCGAAACGTCGCGATCAGGTTTGAGCAGTACATTTAGGGCCTCCATTTCAAAACGCAAATGGGAGAGAGCCACATTATTTGATCTCATGGGAAAGTAAAATAAATGTATTAAGTCCACAAAGACAAAACTTTATTAATTTACAAAAATCGACCGCACTCTTCAACACATCTCTAAACCCAACCCGGGTGACCTTTCACACCTAAAACTTAACCCAAGTGCCTAGAGCCCTAAGACCAGGGACCCTAAGACCCCGAACCCTACCCAAACGCTGAATTAGCGTTACACACATACCTAAAACTTGGTGGGTAATTTTTTCACAGCAACTTGGTTGTGTTGCGGGCTGACGCTGGCCTTTCTCGATGTCGTTCGGATCCGTTCGGCCGACTCGGACGCCGCGGGCGTGGCGGGCAGTTGATGTCGATGGACCGTGCATAACCGGGGATGGACTCAGTCCAACCTCTGGATTTTTCCTCACCCTAACCCAGCCAGTGCCTCCAGCTCTGCACCTCGCCTGCTGCGGACGGGAACGCCGGCGGATCCATCGATGTCGGGGAAATGAGTCTCCAACTCGGAGCATTTAATAAATTGATGTCAAAAAGTACACAACAAGACAATAGAAAATGTAACGCTAAGTTTATGACGCACCACAAAGTGCCGATATTCAGTTTTGGGAAACATCGAGAAAAATCGAAACATCGAGAAAGTGTGAAAACAGAGAGAGAGAGAGTGTTAGGAAGCCACGCCCACTGAGAAGTCTATATAAATGAGCTGATGTGAAGTATTCCAGCCATTCAGTTGCTCAAACTAGCCTGAGGAAGGAAAAGAAACTCCGAAACGTCGCGATCAGGTTTGAGCAGTACATTTAGGGCCTCCATTTCAAAACGCAAATGGGAGAGAGCCACATTATTTGATCTCATGGGAAAGTAAAATAAATGTATTAAGTCCACAAAGACAAAACTTTATTAATTTACAAAAATCGACCGCACTCTTCAACACATCTCTAAACCCAACCCGGGTGACCTTTCACACCTAAAACTTAACCCAAGTGCCTAGAGCCCTAAGACCAGGGACCCTAAGACCCCGAACCCTACCCAAACGCTGAATTAGCGTTACACACATACCTAAAACTTGGTGGGTAATTTTTTCACAGCAACTTGGTTGTGTTGCGGGCTGACGCTGGCCTTTCTCGATGTCGTTCGGATCCGTTCGGCCGACTCGGACGCCGCGGGCGTGGCGGGCAGTTGATGTCGATGGACCGTGCATAACCGGGGATGGACTCAGTCCAACCTCTGGATTTTTCCTCACCCTAACCCAGCCAGTGCCTCCAGCTCTGCACCTCGCCTGCTGCGGACGGGAACGCCGGCGGATCCATCGATGTCGGGGAAATGAGTCTCCAACTCGGAGCATTTAATAAATTGATGTCAAAAAGTACACAACAAGACAATAGAAAATGTAACGCTAAGTTTATGACGCACCACAAAGTGCCGATATTCAGTTTTGGGAAACATCGAGAAAAATCGAAACATCGAGAAAGTGTGAAAACAGAGAGAGAGAGAGTGTTAGGAAGCCACGCCCACTGAGAAGTCTATATAAATGAGCTGATGTGAAGTATTCCAGCCATTCAGTTGCTCAAACTAGCCTGAGGAAGGAAAAGAAACTCCGAAACGTCGCGATCAGGTTTGAGCAGTACATTTAGGGCCTCCATTTCAAAACGCAAATGGGAGAGAGCCACATTATTTGATCTCATGGGAAAGTAAAATAAATGTATTAAGTCCACAAAGACAAAACTTTATTAATTTACAAAAATCGACCGCACTCTTCAACACATCTCTAAACCCAACCCGGGTGACCTTTCACACCTAAAACTTAACCCAAGTGCCTAGAGCCCTAAGACCAGGGACCCTAAGACCCCGAACCCTACCCAAACGCTGAATTAGCGTTACACACATACCTAAAACTTGGTGGGTAATTTTTTCACAGCAACTTGGTTGTGTTGCGGGCTGACGCTGGCCTTTCTCGATGTCGTTCGGATCCGTTCGGCCGACTCGGACGCCGCGGGCGTGGCGGGCAGTTGATGTCGATGGACCGTGCATAACCGGGGATGGACTCAGTCCAACCTCTGGATTTTTCCTCACCCTAACCCAGCCAGTGCCTCCAGCTCTGCACCTCGCCTGCTGCGGACGGGAACGCCGGCGGATCCATCGATGTCGGGGAAATGAGTCTCCAACTCGGAGCATTTAATAAATTGATGTCAAAAAGTACACAACAAGACAATAGAAAATGTAACGCTAAGTTTATGACGCACCACAAAGTGCCGATATTCAGTTTTGGGAAACATCGAGAAAAATCGAAACATCGAGAAAGTGTGAAAACAGAGAGAGAGAGAGTGTTAGGAAGCCACGCCCACTGAGAAGTCTATATAAATGAGCTGATGTGAAGTATTCCAGCCATTCAGTTGCTCAAACTAGCCTGAGGAAGGAAAAGAAACTCCGAAACGTCGCGATCAGGTTTGAGCAGTACATTTAGGGCCTCCATTTCAAAACGCAAATGGGAGAGAGCCACATTATTTGATCTCATGGGAAAGTAAAATAAATGTATTAAGTCCACAAAGACAAAACTTTATTAATTTACAAAAATCGACCGCACTCTTCAACACATCTCTAAACCCAACCCGGGTGACCTTTCACACCTAAAACTTAACCCAAGTGCCTAGAGCCCTAAGACCAGGGACCCTAAGACCCCGAACCCTACCCAAACGCTGAATTAGCGTTACACACATACCTAAAACTTGGTGGGTAATTTTTTCACAGCAACTTGGTTGTGTTGCGGGCTGACGCTGGCCTTTCTCGATGTCGTTCGGATCCGTTCGGCCGACTCGGACGCCGCGGGCGTGGCGGGCAGTTGATGTCGATGGACCGTGCATAACCGGGGATGGACTCAGTCCAACCTCTGGATTTTTCCTCACCCTAACCCAGCCAGTGCCTCCAGCTCTGCACCTCGCCTGCTGCGGACGGGAACGCCGGCGGATCCATCGATGTCGGGGAAATGAGTCTCCAACTCGGAGCATTTAATAAATTGATGTCAAAAAGTACACAACAAGACAATAGAAAATGTAACGCTAAGTTTATGACGCACCACAAAGTGCCGATATTCAGTTTTGGGAAACATCGAGAAAAATCGAAACATCGAGAAAGTGTGAAAACAGAGAGAGAGAGAGTGTTAGGAAGCCACGCCCACTGAGAAGTCTATATAAATGAGCTGATGTGAAGTATTCCAGCCATTCAGTTGCTCAAACTAGCCTGAGGAAGGAAAAGAAACTCCGAAACGTCGCGATCAGGTTTGAGCAGTACATTTAGGGCCTCCATTTCAAAACGCAAATGGGAGAGAGCCACATTATTTGATCTCATGGAAAGTAAAATAAATGTATTAAGTCCACAAAGACAAAACTTTATTAATTTACAAAAATCGACCGCACTCTTCAACACATCTCTAAACCCAACCCGGGTGACCTTTCACACCTAAAACTTAACCCAAGTGCCTAGAGCCCTAAGACCAGGGACCCTAAGACCCCGAACCCTACCCAAACGCTGAATTAGCGTTACACACATACCTAAAACTTGGTGGGTAATTTTTTCACAGCAACTTGGTTGTGTTGCGGGCTGACGCTGGCCTTTCTCGATGTCGTTCGGATCCGTTCGGCCGACTCGGACGCCGCGGGCGTGGCGGGCAGTTGATGTCGATGGACCGTGCATAACCGGGGATGGACTCAGTCCAACCTCTGGATTTTTCCTCACCCTAACCCAGCCAGTGCCTCCAGCTCTGCACCTCGCCTGCTGCGGACGGGAACGCCGGCGGATCCATCGATGTCGGGGAAATGAGTCTCCAACTCGGAGCATTTAATAAATTGATGTCAAAAAGTACACAACAAGACAATAGAAAATGTAACGCTAAGTTTATGACGCACCACAAAGTGCCGATATTCAGTTTTGGGAAACATCGAGAAAAATCGAAACATCGAGAAAGTGTGAAAACAGAGAGAGAGAGAGTGTTAGGAAGCCACGCCCACTGAGAAGTCTATATAAATGAGCTGATGTGAAGTATTCCAGCCATTCAGTTGCTCAAACTAGCCTGAGGAAGGAAAAGAAACTCCGAAACGTCGCGATCAGGTTTGAGCAGTACATTTAGGGCCTCCATTTCAAAACGCAAATGGGAGAGAGCCACATTATTTGATCTCATGGGAAAGTAAAATAAATGTATTAAGTCCACAAAGACAAAACTTTATTAATTTACAAAAATCGACCGCACTCTTCAACACATCTCTAAACCCAACCCGGGTGACCTTTCACACCTAAAACTTAACCCAAGTGCCTAGAGCCCTAAGACCAGGGACCCTAAGACCCCGAACCCTACCCAAACGCTGAATTAGCGTTACACACATACCTAAAACTTGGTGGGTAATTTTTTCACAGCAACTTGGTTGTGTTGCGGGCTGACGCTGGCCTTTCTCGATGTCGTTCGGATCCGTTCGGCCGACTCGGACGCCGCGGGCGTGGCGGGCAGTTGATGTCGATGGACCGTGCATAACCGGGGATGGACTCAGTCCAACCTCTGGATTTTTCCTCACCCTAACCCAGCCAGTGCCTCCAGCTCTGCACCTCGCCTGCTGCGGACGGGAACGCCGGCGGATCCATCGATGTCGGGGAAATGAGTCTCCAACTCGGAGCATTTAATAAATTGATGTCAAAAAGTACACAACAAGACAATAGAAAATGTAACGCTAAGTTTATGACGCACCACAAAGTGCCGATATTCAGTTTTGGGAAACATCGAGAAAAATCGAAACATCGAGAAAGTGTGAAAACAGAGAGAGAGAGAGTGTTAGGAAGCCACGCCCACTGAGAAGTCTATATAAATGAGCTGATGTGAAGTATTCCAGCCATTCAGTTGCTCAAACTAGCCTGAGGAAGGAAAAGAAACTCCGAAACGTCGCGATCAGGTTTGAGCAGTACATTTAGGGCCTCCATTTCAAAACGCAAATGGGAGAGAGCCACATTATTTGATCTCATGGGAAAGTAAAATAAATGTATTAAGTCCACAAAGACAAAACTTTATTAATTTACAAAAATCGACCGCACTCTTCAACACATCTCTAAACCCAACCCGGGTGACCTTTCACACCTAAAACTTAACCCAAGTGCCTAGAGCCCTAAGACCAGGGACCCTAAGACCCCGAACCCTACCCAAACGCTGAATTAGCGTTACACACATACCTAAAACTTGGTGGGTAATTTTTTCACAGCAACTTGGTTGTGTTGCGGGCTGACGCTGGCCTTTCTCGATGTCGTTCGGATCCGTTCGGCCGACTCGGACGCCGCGGGCGTGGCGGGCAGTTGATGTCGATGGACCGTGCATAACCGGGGATGGACTCAGTCCAACCTCTGGATTTTTCCTCACCCTAACCCAGCCAGTGCCTCCAGCTCTGCACCTCGCCTGCTGCGGACGGGAACGCCGGCGGATCCATCGATGTCGGGGAAATGAGTCTCCAACTCGGAGCATTTAATAAATTGATGTCAAAAAGTACACAACAAGACAATAGAAAATGTAACGCTAAGTTTATGACGCACCACAAAGTGCCGATATTCAGTTTTGGGAAACATCGAGAAAAATCGAAACATCGAGAAAGTGTGAAAACAGAGAGAGAGAGAGTGTTAGGAAGCCACGCCCACTGAGAAGTCTATATAAATGAGCTGATGTGAAGTATTCCAGCCATTCAGTTGCTCAAACTAGCCTGAGGAAGGAAAAGAAACTCCGAAACGTCGCGATCAGGTTTGAGCAGTACATTTAGGGCCTCCATTTCAAAACGCAAATGGGAGAGAGCCACATTATTTGATCTCATGGGAAAGTAAAATAAATGTATTAAGTCCACAAAGACAAAACTTTATTAATTTACAAAAATCGACCGCACTCTTCAACACATCTCTAAACCCAACCCGGGTGACCTTTCACACCTAAAACTTAACCCAAGTGCCTAGAGCCCTAAGACCAGGGACCCTAAGACCCCGAACCCTACCCAAACGCTGAATTAGCGTTACACACATACCTAAAACTTGGTGGGTAATTTTTTCACAGCAACTTGGTTGTGTTGCGGGCTGACGCTGGCCTTTCTCGATGTCGTTCGGATCCGTTCGGCCGACTCGGACGCCGCGGGCGTGGCGGGCAGTTGATGTCGATGGACCGTGCATAACCGGGGATGGACTCAGTCCAACCTCTGGATTTTTCCTCACCCTAACCCAGCCAGTGCCTCCAGCTCTGCACCTCGCCTGCTGCGGACGGGAACGCCGGCGGATCCATCGATGTCGGGGAAATGAGTCTCCAACTCGGAGCATTTAATAAATTGATGTCAAAAAGTACACAACAAGACAATAGAAAATGTAACGCTAAGTTTATGACGCACCACAAAGTGCCGATATTCAGTTTTGGGAAACATCGAGAAAAATCGAAACATCGAGAAAGTGTGAAAACAGAGAGAGAGAGAGTGTTAGGAAGCCACGCCCACTGAGAAGTCTATATAAATGAGCTGATGTGAAGTATTCCAGCCATTCAGTTGCTCAAACTAGCCTGAGGAAGGAAAAGAAACTCCGAAACGTCGCGATCAGGTTTGAGCAGTACATTTAGGGCCTCCATTTCAAAACGCAAATGGGAGAGAGCCACATTATTTGATCTCATGGGAAAGTAAAATAAATGTATTAAGTCCACAAAGACAAAACTTTATTAATTTACAAAAATCGACCGCACTCTTCAACACATCTCTAAACCCAACCCGGGTGACCTTTCACACCTAAAACTTAACCCAAGTGCCTAGAGCCCTAAGACCAGGGACCCTAAGACCCCGAACCCTACCCAAACGCTGAATTAGCGTTACACACATACCTAAAACTTGGTGGGTAATTTTTTCACAGCAACTTGGTTGTGTTGCGGGCTGACGCTGGCCTTTCTCGATGTCGTTCGGATCCGTTCGGCCGACTCGGACGCCGCGGGCGTGGCGGGCAGTTGATGTCGATGGACCGTGCATAACCGGGGATGGACTCAGTCCAACCTCTGGATTTTTCCTCACCCTAACCCAGCCAGTGCCTCCAGCTCTGCACCTCGCCTGCTGCGGACGGGAACGCCGGCGGATCCATCGATGTCGGGGAAATGAGTCTCCAACTCGGAGCATTTAATAAATTGATGTCAAAAAGTACACAACAAGACAATAGAAAATGTAACGCTAAGTTTATGACGCACCACAAAGTGCCGATATTCAGTTTTGGGAAACATCGAGAAAAATCGAAACATCGAGAAAGTGTGAAAACAGAGAGAGAGAGAGTGTTAGGAAGCCACGCCCACTGAGAAGTCTATATAAATGAGCTGATGTGAAGTATTCCAGCCATTCAGTTGCTCAAACTAGCCTGAGGAAGGAAAAGAAACTCCGAAACGTCGCGATCAGGTTTGAGCAGTACATTTAGGGCCTCCATTTCAAAACGCAAATGGGAGAGAGCCACATTATTTGATCTCATGGGAAAGTAAAATAAATGTATTAAGTCCACAAAGACAAAACTTTATTAATTTACAAAAATCGACCGCACTCTTCAACACATCTCTAAACCCAACCCGGGTGACCTTTCACACCTAAAACTTAACCCAAGTGCCTAGAGCCCTAAGACCAGGGACCCTAAGACCCCGAACCCTACCCAAACGCTGAATTAGCGTTACACACATACCTAAAACTTGGTGGGTAATTTTTTCACAGCAACTTGGTTGTGTTGCGGGCTGACGCTGGCCTTTCTCGATGTCGTTCGGATCCGTTCGGCCGACTCGGACGCCGCGGGCGTGGCGGGCAGTTGATGTCGATGGACCGTGCATAACCGGGGATGGACTCAGTCCAACCTCTGGATTTTTCCTCACCCTAACCCAGCCAGTGCCTCCAGCTCTGCACCTCGCCTGCTGCGGACGGGAACGCCGGCGGATCCATCGATGTCGGGGAAATGAGTCTCCAACTCGGAGCATTTAATAAATTGATGTCAAAAAGTACACAACAAGACAATAGAAAATGTAACGCTAAGTTTATGACGCACCACAAAGTGCCGATATTCAGTTTTGGGAAACATCGAGAAAAATCGAAACATCGAGAAAGTGTGAAAACAGAGAGAGAGAGAGTGTTAGGAAGCCACGCCCACTGAGAAGTCTATATAAATGAGCTGATGTGAAGTATTCCAGCCATTCAGTTGCTCAAACTAGCCTGAGGAAGGAAAAGAAACTCCGAAACGTCGCGATCAGGTTTGAGCAGTACATTTAGGGCCTCCATTTCAAAACGCAAATGGGAGAGAGCCACATTATTTGATCTCATGGGAAAGTAAAATAAATGTATTAAGTCCACAAAGACAAAACTTTATTAATTTACAAAAATCGACCGCACTCTTCAACACATCTCTAAACCCAACCCGGGTGACCTTTCACACCTAAAACTTAACCCAAGTGCCTAGAGCCCTAAGACCAGGGACCCTAAGACCCCGAACCCTACCCAAACGCTGAATTAGCGTTACACACATACCTAAAACTTGGTGGGTAATTTTTTCACAGCAACTTGGTTGTGTTGCGGGCTGACGCTGGCCTTTCTCGATGTCGTTCGGATCCGTTCGGCCGACTCGGACGCCGCGGGCGTGGCGGGCAGTTGATGTCGATGGACCGTGCATAACCGGGGATGGACTCAGTCCAACCTCTGGATTTTTCCTCACCCTAACCCAGCCAGTGCCTCCAGCTCTGCACCTCGCCTGCTGCGGACGGGAACGCCGGCGGATCCATCGATGTCGGGGAAATGAGTCTCCAACTCGGAGCATTTAATAAATTGATGTCAAAAAGTACACAACAAGACAATAGAAAATGTAACGCTAAGTTTATGACGCACCACAAAGTGCCGATATTCAGTTTTGGGAAACATCGAGAAAAATCGAAACATCGAGAAAGTGTGAAAACAGAGAGAGAGAGAGTGTTAGGAAGCCACGCCCACTGAGAAGTCTATATAAATGAGCTGATGTGAAGTATTCCAGCCATTCAGTTGCTCAAACTAGCCTGAGGAAGGAAAAGAAACTCCGAAACGTCGCGATCAGGTTTGAGCAGTACATTTAGGGCCTCCATTTCAAAACGCAAATGGGAGAGAGCCACATTATTTGATCTCATGGGAAAGTAAAATAAATGTATTAAGTCCACAAAGACAAAACTTTATTAATTTACAAAAATCGACCGCACTCTTCAACACATCTCTAAACCCAACCCGGGTGACCTTTCACACCTAAAACTTAACCCAAGTGCCTAGAGCCCTAAGACCAGGGACCCTAAGACCCCGAACCCTACCCAAACGCTGAATTAGCGTTACACACATACCTAAAACTTGGTGGGTAATTTTTTCACAGCAACTTGGTTGTGTTGCGGGCTGACGCTGGCCTTTCTCGATGTCGTTCGGATCCGTTCGGCCGACTCGGACGCCGCGGGCGTGGCGGGCAGTTGATGTCGATGGACCGTGCATAACCGGGGATGGACTCAGTCCAACCTCTGGATTTTTCCTCACCCTAACCCAGCCAGTGCCTCCAGCTCTGCACCTCGCCTGCTGCGGACGGGAACGCCGGCGGATCCATCGATGTCGGGGAAATGAGTCTCCAACTCGGAGCATTTAATAAATTGATGTCAAAAAGTACACAACAAGACAATAGAAAATGTAACGCTAAGTTTATGACGCACCACAAAGTGCCGATATTCAGTTTTGGGAAACATCGAGAAAAATCGAAACATCGAGAAAGTGTGAAAACAGAGAGAGAGAGAGTGTTAGGAAGCCACGCCCACTGAGAAGTCTATATAAATGAGCTGATGTGAAGTATTCCAGCCATTCAGTTGCTCAAACTAGCCTGAGGAAGGAAAAGAAACTCCGAAACGTCGCGATCAGGTTTGAGCAGTACATTTAGGGCCTCCATTTCAAAACGCAAATGGGAGAGAGCCACATTATTTGATCTCATGGGAAAGTAAAATAAATGTATTAAGTCCACAAAGACAAAACTTTATTAATTTACAAAAATCGACCGCACTCTTCAACACATCTCTAAACCCAACCCGGGTGACCTTTCACACCTAAAACTTAACCCAAGTGCCTAGAGCCCTAAGACCA
Source organism: Danio rerio (assembly GCF_049306965.1). Lineage (NCBI taxonomy): Eukaryota > Metazoa > Chordata > Actinopteri > Cypriniformes > Danionidae > Danio > Danio rerio. The sequence continues at coordinate 54,191,435 of NC_133193.1, read as the reverse complement.
GGGACCCTAAGACCCCGAACCCTACCCAAACGCTGAATTAGCGTTACACACATACCTAAAACTTGGTGGGTAATTTTTTCACAGCAACTTGGTTGTGTTGCGGGCTGACGCTGGCCTTTCTCGATGTCGTTCGGATCCGTTCGGCCGACTCGGACGCCGCGGGCGTGGCGGGCAGTTGATGTCGATGGACCGTGCATAACCGGGGATGGACTCAGTCCAACCTCTGGATTTTTCCTCACCCTAACCCAGCCAGTGCCTCCAGCTCTGCACCTCGCCTGCTGCGGACGGGAACGCCGGCGGATCCATCGATGTCGGGGAAATGAGTCTCCAACTCGGAGCATTTAATAAATTGATGTCAAAAAGTACACAACAAGACAATAGAAAATGTAACGCTAAGTTTATGACGCACCACAAAGTGCCGATATTCAGTTTTGGGAAACATCGAGAAAAATCGAAACATCGAGAAAGTGTGAAAACAGAGAGAGAGAGAGTGTTAGGAAGCCACGCCCACTGAGAAGTCTATATAAATGAGCTGATGTGAAGTATTCCAGCCATTCAGTTGCTCAAACTAGCCTGAGGAAGGAAAAGAAACTCCGAAACGTCGCGATCAGGTTTGAGCAGTACATTTAGGGCCTCCATTTCAAAACGCAAATGGGAGAGAGCCACATTATTTGATCTCATGGGAAAGTAAAATAAATGTATTAAGTCCACAAAGACAAAACTTTATTAATTTACAAAAATCGACCGCACTCTTCAACACATCTCTAAACCCAACCCGGGTGACCTTTCACACCTAAAACTTAACCCAAGTGCCTACCCCTAAGACCACCCCTAGTTGACTACCCCTAGTTGACTACCCCTAGTTGACTACCCCTAGTTGACTACCCCTAGTTGACTACCCCTAGTTGACTACCCCTAGTTGACTACCCCTAGTTGACTACCCCTAGTTGACTACCCCTAGTTGACTACCCCTAGTTGACTACCCCTAGTTGACTACCCCTAGTTGACTACCCCTAGTTGACTACCCCTAGTTGACTACCCCTAGTTGACTACCCCTAGTTGACTACCCCTAGTTGACTACCCCTAGTTGACTACCCCTAGTTGACTACCCCTAGTTGACTACCCCTAGTTGACTACCCCTAGTTGACTACCCCTAGTTGACTACCCCTAGTTGACTACCCCTAGTTGACTACCCCTAGTTGACTACCCCTAGTTGACTACCCCTAGTTGACTACCCCTAGTTGACTACCCCTAGTTGACTACCCCTAGTTGACTACCCCTAGTTGACTACCCCTAGTTGACTACCCCTAGTTGACTACCCCTAGTTGACTACCCCTAGTTGACTACCCCTAGTTGACTACCCCTAGTTGACTACCCCTAGTTGACTACCCCTAGTTGACTACCCCTAGTTGACTACCCCTAGTTGACTACCCCTAGTTGACTACCCCTAGTTGACTACCCCTAGTTGACTACCCCTAGTTGACTACCCCTAGTTGACTACCCCTAGTTGACTACCCCTAGTTGACTACCCCTAGTTGACTACGTATTATAAGAATATATTATTATATTAATGAATAACTACTAATTCAGTAAACTAGGGGTACAGTTCAGTAGGGGTTATGTTCTCAACTTAACTGACCAGATTTTGTTTAGGGTTGTGTGTTAAAATTGTTTATGTACTTCAGTTACAAAACATCTGGTTTTAGGGTTAAGTTTGAGGGAAGGTTGTTATTTACAATTAGGTTTGACTTAAGGGTAGACATGGGTTAGTCAATTTTGCTTCAATGCTTTAAGAAATGATTTGTTGCTGAGAAGTTTGTTTAGGATTGGTTAAGAAACCCTTGTGGTTAGTGTTAGGTGTAAGACAGTGGTATATTTTGGTCTACAAAAAAGTAGAAGAGGATTCAAAATGCTGGTTAAGACAATGCAAGAAAGAACTGAACACAGAACAATCTTGGTGAAAGATCCATGATTGGTGTGTGGATGGGAATAAATGATGATTCAAGTACATAGTATCGAAGTAGATGACATCAATCCAAGATAAGGCTAGTGTTCGAAGAGAGGGGAAAAAAGGAGGATTGTTAAACTGATTAGTTTTCAAAGATTGCACTAAGGAAATCCAGATGACCAAGATGTAGATTTATTTAAAAAAAAAAAAAAAAAAAAAAAAAAAAAAAAAAAAGGAAACCATGATGCATATGAAAGATCCAATAGATGAACTGACATTAAAATGATCAGAATCAAACTATTTTTGTTGGGTTAGCAGATTCCATTTATAAAAAGTATGAACATGATCCAAACACATGCCAAGCTTCTCTGTTGTTTAGGGGTGGGGGTTGGTTAGGGCTGTTTCCAGAGCCGGCCCAAGGCAAAAGTGAGCTAAGCGGCTGCTTAGGGCCCCGTGGCCACCAGGGGCCCCCCCAAGAGTGCTTGAAATTGTGTGACTTTCATTTTAGTTTGTTTAGTTGTGGATTAGTGGTGGGACAAAATATATGCCCATTTATAGTGTTATTTCTGACAGCAATACATACTCAGGCACCAAGATATTTACCCAACTTTACAAAAGATCTGATTTAATTAATCAGTTTGACACTGACTGCAGCAGATAACCGCTTTAGCTACAGTACACCCAGCTGCCACCAGGTGGCGCTTCCCTTAATGGCGGATCATTGGACATACACCAGCGTCATGTATACAACTGACAGACAGATGAGCTATTGCAATGGGGAAAATCTCAGGCATATAGACACTCTTTTGTCCAAGCTGGGCCAATGTATTTGCGTTTCAGACATCCAGCTTTCCCGAATTTGCCACTAGTTTCTTATAGTGAAGCTTTCACTTCGCTATAATCGCTCATGTGTGCCCGCGGCCAGTGCAACTTGTGCTCAAACTTTAACTCCGCCAAAATATATAAAGATATCAATAGGACATGGACATAATTTGAAGGGCCCTGCGTTTGACTTACAAAACTTGTCAAAGTCTTGTAGATGGTATTTTGGCAAAAAAATATTAGGGGAAATAAACTTAAATAGTTTAGTAAAAACCTAATGTTCTCCACTGCTGAAAACATATGTGCTCCGAGAAGTCTGTGCTCACCTCTCAGAGCATTCTGATCAGTTTTAAAAAAATTGTGGGAATATATATTTAATTAAAAATAAACCATGGCTAAGCATAAAAAGTTTCCATGTTTACATAAAATTAGTTGGTGAAGTTGTAATAGTGTTTTAAGTTTACAGAAAGCAATAAAATTACTATTTTGACAGTTTTTATTAAATGTACATTGCACAAAATTGATATTCTGCAGCTGTTATGCATGCTCTTCAGTCAAACTGCTCTCTGCACATCAGCATTTAAGATTGTTTGACAGATGTGCACTTGTTTTACATTGTTGTAATTCTATAAATGCATGTTTATAAAAGAAATTAATCATAAATTTGATGCATTCTCCCTTCATTTACCAAAATTGTGAAATATTGTGGCTGGTTTTCTTGTGATGTATCAATAATAAAAAAAATTTAAAAAATAAATAAAAAAATAGCAGAATCATTGATATCGTGATTTAAGCAATATTTAATAATTTGTCATTGTTTGCACCAAGGGGGCCCCAAATAAAATCCTGCTTAGGGCCCCCTGAAGGCTTGGGCCGGCCCTGGCTGTTTCATCCGCATTAAATTTAGTTACTGCTGATGTTAGGCCATATTTGCTGCTATATATTTTTCTACTTGACAGTTCAGAAAGAGGAACCTAAGGATGTTAGACCTTTTTAGGCCATGCACTCCAGCCTTTCTGGGCTTCAGGTTCACACACCAGTCTTCAGTCCATATGGGACAGGACACAGATGTGAGCAAACAGTTAGTTAATTTTTAGGTTAAGATTAAATTGCCATTTCATTCTCCCCTTTATATAGATCTAAGCTTTATCTGAACTCATTTAAAAAGCAAAAAACTAAATAAATAAATTTGTTACGTGTAGGGGTCAGGGCAATATTCCAGTCCAGAAAAAGTAGATACACTACTCAAAATGCTGGGTTATCGATGATCAAAGTTTAGTTTTGTTCAATTCATCCCTACTTTTAGTATTAGTTCCTAAAATTTACAATAGCAGTCACCAAGCCTTTTTAAAAAAATAATAATAATAACTGCTTACTGCTAAATTAGAAAAAGCAGGTTTGAAAGTCTAATTTTCTATCAAATATACTATAAAAATGTCATCTGCTCAACTTCTCAAAGAAAAAAAAGCTTTCCCACTATCGTGCCAAACTTTTGTAAGAACCCTTCGGTACAGTTAGTGGTTTCTCCACTGAGCCTGGAACCATGTAGCACGATTGCAAACTGTTCTCGGCCTGGAATTCTAAGCATAGTGAAGACAACAGTGCTGAACTGTGCCGATAGATTGAGTGTTGATGTCAGGGCTCTGTTACCAAGCTACCACAGCTGGCTCAGAAGCACGCTAGCCAGACATCCTCAAGTAAACACTTCATTTAATGTAAGAAAATTATACAGGTCAAACAATAGTTTAAAGGTTTAAACCAGAGCAGTCTCTTGAAGAGAAAACTGAATAACTCATGAATAACTATTCCATTGACTTATTTTATACATGGTTTATTTTGTCTAACCAGTCATTAAAATAATGAAAAGGCCTATTATTTTATTAATGGCTAGAGTAATATTTGGACATCCTAAGCAATTGAGACCTTTAATTCACCTGACTGACGCAAGTTTATTGCACGCATCAATGTATTTGGTAGCACAGATCACGCTCTGATCCAGGAGATAATTAAACCAATGACTACATGCAGACTTTCCTGCTGCGCATCAAATAAAGCAAATGCTCATCGAAGCCTATGATAGAAAGCCAAGTTTCAATAATTTTTGGACTTTGCTCTAAAGCTTTACAGAGTGGCACTGCTGTCCAAAGTACTGTTGTTTGATTTCTTAGTCTATATATGCTCTAAACTAGTCACATTAATGAGTTTAATAAACTAATTGTCGGTAGTGCACTAGGTTGACATGTTAAGGAGCAATTTTCAGCAGTAGTCCATTATATGATTCAGTTATACACAGCCCCATAAATGTCAAACCTGTGTAACGTTTGTGTGTTTTGTTCCCTGATCTTTAATATATACTGGGTAGCTACGCAAATATTTTCTAAAAATGTCAAGTTGATAAATGGTGCTTTAAATCCTGATGCATTTTCACATTCATTTATTTAACTTGCTGCGTTCATTAAATGTTTGAATACTTTACAGCCATTAACACAGGTGTCAAACTCAGTTCCTAAAGGGCCGCAGCTCTGCAGTTTAGCTCCAACCCTAATTAAACACACCTGATCAAACTAATTGAGTCCTTCAGGCTGGTTTGAAACCTACAGGTAAGTGTTGGAGCAGGGTTGGAACTAAACTGTGCAGAGCTTTGGCCCTCCAGGAATAGAGTTTGACACCCCTGGTTTGAGTTATACTTTACCATCAAAATGTTGCATGTTATATAATCATCAAAGATCGTAAAAATTAAAGTTGAGTGACATTAGGTAAAGTGCCCGCTCACTTTTGACAAGGCCAGTCCAAAATACATTTCTGCTATTGTAATACAAAAATGCACTATTGTTGCATTATCATAGTTTAAATTTGTCATGTTCAGTTTATTCCCCCTGCAAACAATTTCAATTGTTACACTTGTCATTTCCCCTCCAAATAAAATTTAGCCAGAGGTGCGCAACATGACCTCTAAAAAAAAAAGGTGCTGTAACATGTACCTATATGCAGCACCCCAATATGATAGAGCGGCATAGCAGTGTTTAGACATTTGTTTACTTTTGTTTTTATTAACTTGAAAGTTCAGCTATTGAGTTTTATTGAACAAAGGGAGCTGTTTACATTACACAACCCATCAGTAGTTGCCTTTAATGCAATGTTTTAAAGAGCTGTTGCAGCCTGAGTGGAAAATAAAATCGTATTAGTGCTGCCTGGCCCAGTTTGGCACAAAATGGAGCAGTTCCATTAAGAGAACGATTCAGCATGAGTGCAAAAGCAGCTAAAGTTTGTGAAAATTTTTAATCTGGATGTAGAGAATCTCATAGCACAGAAACCGCACACCTAAAGGCGTATTTATACTTCTGCATCAAGCACACAAGTATGCTTCAGCACAGCCTGTGCATGGTCTCATAGCCCTTGCTGTGGCAGTCAGACACTGATGCACACCTCAAATGAATAGAGAAAGCTGTGATTGCTCAGATTTGTAAAGCTGACAAGTGTGCCCTAACCTAGTCCTCATCTTCAGTCAGTAATTTGAGAGCTATTTCTGACAGCAACCTGTGTAAGGCCAGATTAAGCATCTGTAAAACTCAATTTCTTCATCTTAATGTTGCCAAACTTTGACAAGCGATCAATAACTGATGCAGAAAAGCTTATCCATGCTTTCATGACCTCTCGGTTAGACTACTGTAATGAGTAGGCGGTTGTCCTGCTGGCCTCACTAACAAACTGCAGCTGGTTCAAAATGCAGCTGCTAGAGTGCTTTCTAGAACTAAGAAATCACATTACTCCAGTTCTTTCAGTGCATGGAATCCTTATTAAATATTTAATTTACAATTTTATTGTTTACCTACAAAGCCCTCAATGCCTTAGCTGCCCAGTATTTGAGGGAGCTCCTGGTGTATTATAGAGCATGACATTGATTCCTTTAAGACCCTATAGTGACCCACGGGTCTACGTATTGATCATGAAGGGTCAGTCTGTACACCAGCCAGTGACCTCTCCCATCTGCAGCTTCTCCACAATGGATGTCCACCATTCTCCAGCCTCCAGTGCCTAGACTGCAGCTCTGTACAGGGGAGTTTGGCCAGAGGAGAAATGCTCATGCCCAACTGAGCCTGGTTTGAGGTTATTTTTCCCCCCTTTACTTTGGTCAGTTGGCAAATTAGCTCTCTTGGTTTGGGGCTTGTGTAGTTGAGCATGGATGGATTTTTTCTTCATTGTTTTGACTTTCAGCAGTGAAAATTAAACACTGCAATTAATCTCTGAAAACAGCCGATTTAAACCTCTCATACCTGATGTGAAAATAAAGCATGCACATCCTCAAAAATCCTTAGCCCGAACAGTTATAATAGATAGAAATTTGTATTAATGTTAAACACTTAAGCAGATAAGGGAGATTCCACAGAAAGAAGAATTCTTTTATGCAATGAGTGAATCGGTCATTAAGATTTCCAAGGTAACATATGCCCGGAGCACTGAGCTGCCCAAAGAGCTGATTTAATGTGAATAAACCAAAGCAGCTGCCGGGCAAATTATATTGAGTTAATGTTCTGGACAGATTTTAAACCAGTCATCAGAAATATCTACCAAAGGGTTAACTTTATTATGAGACCACTGCAAATGACATGGAGTACTGTCTGACAAAAATTTAGGAAATAAGTGTACGGTCTATGCTATCGTGTAGTTGTGAACGTCTTCAATCACACTGTGGAGAGAGAAAAGAAAAAAGACTGAATTTCATTTAAATTTCAGATTTTTGAAGAGGAAACTGGAACTGGTAAAGTTGAAATACTTATAGGTGAAGAGGTTTGAATATTCCAATGAAATTGAGATATTGTAAAAGAGTGAAGTGTGGTTACTTTCACTGAGAGGTTCTGAGGTTAGATGTTCTAAGAGTTACAGAAGATCTTATTTTGAAACCAGCCATGTACACTACAGATGTTCTGGAGAAGGTATGTAGGGTTTTTTTTCTGAAAAGTTCTGGGTTACAAGTTTTTGGAAAATCAATTTTAAATCTTCCCATGGAAATAGATCTTAAAGAGGGAAAATCTGGTCATTCTGTTGTAAGGTTATAATTTGAGATTTGGTGTTTTAAAGTGTCCCTATGGAAGTACTAATCTTACTCCTTAACCTTAATCCTAGTAAATTCTGGGGTTAGGAATCTTCAGTAGATCTCATGTTTGAGTTGATTTTTTGAAAAGTACTCGAATGACTGGTGTAGGTGGTGTTGATGCACAATGTGCTGTTGCGTGGAGGTGCTAATCACCAGTAGAAGACTGGGCTTCATTTAAGGCCATTCACCCAAGGCCACCTTCCCTGCGTGCTGTCCAAGTGGACCCAGGGGGGCTGAATACTTACCACTCCCCCAAGTGACCTTTTGTTAACACCGCAAGGTTGCCCAGGCCACCCGAGAAGAGTCTGAAGGGGTCTCTGATTGGGGCCTACTCTGGCTAGTCCAGAGACCAGGCTCCCAGGTCCCCAGATTTCTCCAAGGAACATGAGAGCCCTTGCCCAAATCAGCTGAACCTAACACGTAGATTCAGGAGTAGAAGTTAGCCATGAACTGGTCATTGACTTCTCCTTTCCCATGCTGATTTTCTCCAGGGTATCTCTAATCAACATGCAAGAGGTTCTATAAGCCCAAGATAGCCTAAGAACTAGTCCCAAATGTGACCAGAGATATCCAGAGAGATGGTCCTGACCTCCTACTCATTAAATAAAATGAAAATAATTTAAGAGGTCAGGTCGAGGTTCAATTTGGCGGATATATCTGAGTAGATATATCATTCTTCTACCAAACATCTCCCCTAAGGCAATGCAAGAACCAAACCGACATCATCCTCATAAAGAATAACCGTTGGGAGCATTGCCCTAGAGAAATGAAGAGTCTGGGGCTTGACCAGGTGTTGAGACGCAGCATTTCGGCAGTGGTGAGTTTTCTCATGACCATTTGTTTGTTTGTGTTTTTCTTTGTTCTTGTTTGCATATTTTCATTCAGAGTTTGATTATCTGATGTCTAGATTGTTTTCCCATACTTTGATTATCATATTTAATGTCATAAAGACCTTTAAAATTGTGTTTGATTAGAGAATAGACCATATGCAAATGACTCATTAGTATTCGTGGTTTTGCACCAATCACGTTTGTTCTCTGTTGAGTGTGCTTTAGGTCAGTTTAAATAGCTTATATCTCTGTTGTTTCTTAATATTTTATTTTCTTTGTTTCGGCATTTTAATCTGTATATTATGTAGAAAAAGTGTTGAACATAAAAACTGTCATTACTAATAAAAATGTTTTTTTTGGGGTTACCGTTGTTGAGAAGTATAGCTGATTTAGTGGGGTCTCTTACAATCGTCTCATAGATTAAGACAAATGTAGTCCTGCTTTTTGCTAAATAATTAGCAAATGTAAATCTTGTGGAAATGTCATTAATGATGATAAGACCAATTTCTGAATCATCTGAAAAGACATGCAAGATTCAATATAGTGCAACAGTTACTGAAATAACTCCAGTAAGCAAAATCTATCATATTTGAGAATTGGTTTGCTCTAGAAGATGATGCATCAAAATAGAACATTGAATTACACTTTTGAAAATATTTTATTTGAGTTTAACTTTGACCTATTTGTATGAAAGCAAATTAAATTAAGCTGAATTAAGTTGCTATGGAGGGTTATTCTCTGCAACTAGCCTGAACTCCAGATAGAATAATCCAAGTGATTTATTTGTTAGTCTTATTGTCAATGCTACTTGACATTACAATGTTTTACAGTGACTCCATGTTATTGGTTATTTACATATATTTTCCAACTATAAGCATTGAAAATAAGTGTTTATTTAAAGTAGCAAGCACTCATACATGTTCATATATATCCATTTTAAATGTAACTATGGGGGTAAAAGAGAGATAAACATACATATACAGTGCTCAGCATAAATGAGTACAGCCACTGTTAAACATGAATCCCAAACAGTTTTATTTAAGTTATATTCATTAAAATAAGAGTTTGTTCACCAAACATCTGTCGCTATAAAAAGATAACATATTTATATTCAAATGAGATATTGCAAAAAAAATGAAAATTACAAACTTAAAAAGGCGGTTCATTCTGCTGTGGCGACTCCAGATTAATAAAGGGAATAAGCCGAAAATAAAATTATTAAATGAATAAATGACAAACAACAAATGTCAACAATTTTACATTTTTTAGATTATATTAGGTGCATTTATTAAAATTATAAAATATTTTTATGATGAAACATCAAGAATTATATTTATTAGACTCAATTAGAAAGAAAAAACACATGAAAATGATGTATAAATGATCAGATGAAGATTAAATAATCTTGATGAAATTAACTAAACAGATAAAACAGATCTGCAACATTAGCTAAGCGTTTGCAATAATCTTCATGGTAAATTCATTAGCAGCAGGAATGTTCACTGGTTACATCAAAAACTGAGTGATTCCAAGCGATGTGCATTTGGCATTTTACATAAACATTTACAGCATGTTGGCAAGAGCTTTTACAGTCTTGGCCAGAGTTTGATGCATTTACATGCATTAAGCAGCAGGGGTCGCCAGCGGGTGGCGTTTCATACAAACACTTAATCAGCTGCTTTTGCAAAGAAATTATTAGATCAATTGATTTGATGCTTTGGAGAGATTCATTTCTTCCATCACTGGGGGAATATCACAATATTCAACAGCCATGTGAACATATAAAGGCTATTAAGTAAAAACTAAATAAATAAAAGCCTTCATTTGGTCTCTTCCACTTCCCATGATGCACCATAGCACAGTTACAAAAGGTCACTCCTGATGTTGCTCTGGGGTCTCCACTGCTTCCAGAAACTGCTCAGAAGATAATAAAGCGGACATGTTGACTGGTTGATGGATTGTGCCAGTTTAGGTTTAGTTCAAAACACAGTTGAGATTAGTTTGTTATAATGTGTTAAAGAGTGTCATGTGGGGGGTGTGTGCACAGCTCGCTGTTTTAGGGGTGTGTTACTTCACATTAAAATTGGTTTCAAACTCCAGCCCAACATAAAAAGGGGGCGGGGCCAAAAGCTCCAAGCTTTTGCTTGTGTTGAGCCCAATGAGGCTTACATCTAAAAATAGAGTGAGGGTGTTCCTCTAGTGACATCGCTTTGACTCACACGCTGAACATGGCAGACGTGAAAGACAAACTGAGGACGTTAATACGCGCCTGTCAATCAATGTTGGGGGGGGGGGGGGTCGCACTCCTACAAGTTGCAGTCGATCTGAAAAACCGCTCCAATTGCACCACCGTTTTTATGTTGTTAAACTGAAATTGACTGTGTGTGTATTTCACCCCAACATGAAGGTCTATACACTATACCTACACACATGTACACCCGACCCAAACTGCTTGAAAAGGAGATTTTTCACCATAGGTGCCCTTTAAAGTGAGGCTATTGCTCGACCTCGGTTTTCTCCTGATTATCAAACACGTGTGTGTGTGTGTGTGTGTTCATATTATGAACGTAAACATGTCTTGTGCTTGTAATAAAGAGCGCTGCTCTTCCGCCCTTCAGAACTCTTTTAGTTAATCAGTTTGAATACAGACTGAGCTTCAGTGCGTGTGGATGATGTCAGGGGTGTTTGCTGAACCTGCGGAGAGTCTCAGTAGAGGAGAGCCGTGTTAAGGAGTCAGAGTCATTAACTCAGAGGATTCAATCAGTCAGGAATAAAGAGACGCTTTCATAAAGCCGGACTGAAGCGTTCTGCAGAGGAAAGAGTTTAATGGGGTCATCAGAACATGTGGGACAGAGAACACTGAAGCAGAGAACAAAGTGGAGCTCAGAGAAATGAACAGAGCTGCTGCATATCTCTCTCTCTCACACACACACACACACACACACACACACACACACACACACACACAGAGAGCTAGGAGAATCAGAGGGCTTCATCAGGTTCACTTTCTAATATTAAAATGTAAAGATCTTATAAAAATCTATATAGTATGCAGGTGATGATACTGAAGGCGGAGCTTCTGCCAAATCAGCCAATGGGAGCGAGGGAAGGGTTTGGTCCACTAACGAGTCTCTGCTGCTCTACTGGCCATTCTTCGCACTAAACATTCTCTCCTGGAACACACAAACATTAAAGATGAACATGTGGAGGCCCAAGGAGAGCAGGAGAGAGTGTGTGTGTGTGTGTGTGTGTGTGTACCTTAATCATGGTCTCCAGCTTGACTGCATCAGCTGCAAACTTGCGGATCCCGTCAGAGAGTTTCTCCACAGCCATGCGGTCCTCATTGTGCAGCCAGCGGAAGCTCTTCTCATCCAGCTGCAGCCGCTCCAACACACACTCCCTCGCTGCAACACAGAGCGCAGAGCTTAGGCATGTGTGTGTGTGTGTGTGTGTGTGTGGCTGTCTGCAGTGTGTGCATGTGTACACCTGTCTCTCTCTCTGTGTGTGTGTGTGTGTGTGTGTGTGCGCATGTGTACACCTGTATCTCTGTGTGTGTGTGTGTGTGTGTGTGTGCGCGCATGTGTACACCTGTATATCTGTGTGTGTGCGTGTGTGTGTGTGTGGTGTGTGTGCGCATGTGTACACCTGTATCTGTGTGTGTGTGTGTGTGTGTGTGTGCGCACATGTGTACACCTGTCTCTCTCTGTGTGTGTGTGTGTTTACCTGTCTGCGGTGTAAGTGTACAGGTGATGGCGCTGTGGTCTTGGCTCAGCTCCTCCAGCAGTGCAGGTGAGATGGTGAGCAGGTCGCAGCCCGCCAGCGCCTTCACTTCCCCAATGTTCCTGAAGGAGGCGCCCATCACCACCGTCCTGTAGTCAAACTTCTTATAGTAGTTGTAGATTTTGGTCACACTCAGAACACCTGAGAAAGGTGAAGAGATGTTCACAGAGTTCATCATACAGCAATCTGGAATACAACCATCGTCTCTAGTGTTAATATCATCATCATCATCATCATCATCATCGAACGACTTCATTTCCACATCTGTCAATCTGAAGGGGATGTGGAGCTACAGATGCTGGATAACCTAACTCAAAGTTTAACCCAACCCAGAGTATAACCCAGACATGCCTGGGTCTTCATGGGGCTCGTAGGTCTTGCGCTCAGTGTTCTCCTTATACCAGTCCAGGATTCGTCCCACAAATGGGGAGATGAGAGTGACCCGGGCCTCAGCGCACGCCACCGCCTGGGCGAAGGAGAACAGCAGAGTCATGTTGCAGTGGATGCCATGGATCTCCTCCAGCTCACTGAGAACACACACACACCGAGATTACACACACCTAGACATACACTAGGGCTGTGAAATAATCAAAAATTCATTTCAATTTCGATTTTGGTTTCTAATAATTATTAAAAAGACACACACCACCCCTTTCCAGCTGTACATGTGTTGCTCTGCAGAGCTCAGTTTCTTTGAACATTACTGAAAGCATGTGCTGTACTGTAATGTCTGCAGCAGGAGATGCGCATCATTCATTGATGAACATTCAAATCATTCATGCGTTTAAACCATAAATCAGAACCATACTGCTCTTAAAGAGACAGCGCGCGATATTCCTGCGCCCGACTGTCTTTATCATTAATCAAACAACGACAGGAGAAAATCCCCCACTGCTCTCGACTGAAGCACTGCTGGAGCTCAAGCTAGAATTATTAGTGGCCCTTTTCCCCAATTTCTGTTTAATGGAAAGAAGATTTTTCTTCAACACATCTCTAATCATAACAGTGTTAATAACTCATCTCTAATGGCCGATTTATTTTCTCTTCATCATGATGACAGCACATATTAGACTAGATATTCTTCAAGACACTAGTGTTCAGCTTAAAGTGACATGTAAAGGCTTCACTAGGGTAATTAGGGTAAAGTTAGGGTAATTAGGCAAGTCATTGTATAACAGTGGTTTGTTCTGGAGACAATGAAAATATATATTGCTGAAGGGGCCAATAATATTGACCTTAAAAAAAGGTTTCAAAATATTTAAAACCGCTTTTATTCTAACCAAAATAAAAGACTTTCTCCAGGACAACAAATATTGGAGGAAATACTGTGAACAATTCCTGAATATGAGAAACAGCATTTGGGAAATATTTATAAAAAAATAATTTTAAAAAAATTCACAGGAGGGCAAATAATTTCAACTTCAACTGATAATTACAATGATTACCAAAATAATCGTGATTATGATTTTTCCCATAATCGAGCAGCCCTACTATACACACACACACACACACACACACACACACACACACACACACACGTAGGAGCAGCAGTGGTGCACACACTCTCACCGTCCAGCCTGAATGCCTTCCCATGTGGATGAGAGCTTGATGAGGATCCGCTCTTTACTGATGCCGGCGTCCTCATACAGCGAGATCAGCCGCCGTGCACGAGACACCATCGCATCTTTATCAAATGATAGCCTGGAAAACACACAACATTAAAACACATCTAAATACAAACACACAACTATGTCAAGCACACCATCAGCTACTTTAGTTTATTGACAAAGTGCAGTGCACACATGATAGTGTGTAGTGTACATCTCTGACCTGGCGTCGACCTCAGTGGACACCCGCCCAGGGACCTTCTTCAGGATCTCCAGACCGAAGTTCACGAACAGCTTGTCCATGGCGTTTGTAACCTGCTCATCTTCAGTCCTGTGGTTATAAACACACACACACACACACACACACGCACACACGCACACACACACGCACACACACGCACGCACGCACACACACGCACACACAAAAAGCAGACCAAAAATTTAAGCAACATGAAGAGGATGCAGGTCTCTGATTGGTCAGTTTGGTAGCTGGAATGTGTGGGCAGAGCAAGAGCCATAGGGGCAGAGCAGATCATGTTTGGATGCTGTAGAGCTGTTAACTCATGATCAGGGCCAGAAACAATCTGTGGACATTTCTTGTCAATTCTGTGCAGAATTTTGGAAATAAATCTGTGGATTTAAGCAAAGGGTTTTAGGAGCATCATAACTAAAACTTAATATATAAAATAAAAAATAATACCTTTTTCAACTTTCTTAATGTTTATATTGTAAATCCAGTTAGATACTCTTTGGTTACTAAATAAGTGGGTCTCGCATAGAATGTCTCTACTGAAAGACAGAAAATATGACTTTACAAGCTGTACTGTAAATTCATACAAACATTTCCATATTAGTCAAAAATATTAATGAAATTAGTTTAATAACTGAATAAATATACAAGTTTACACACATTTACACAAGTAAATAACTAGACTCGATGAAGGGCTAAAAGCATGCAGATGTCTGCGTGTGCTCCAGGTCATGAACTGTGGGTGGGCTACAGGGGTCAGGAACTGTGTGTTCCTCTGGAGCTGTGAATGTTCTGCCCAGCTCCAGCACTGAGCAGAGAACCATCGGACTGCAGTGTTCTTCTTACCCGCCGTTAGCGGTGCCGTATTTGATGGCCTGGTCCACCAGCGGCTGGTAAGCAGGCATCTTGGCAGCAGCCAGAATGAGGGAGGGGTTGGTGGTGGCATCCTGAGGCTTGTACTCTTCAATAGCTGATGGAGGAGAAACACAGATGATTAATGCACATGCTGTTAATCTTCGTCATTAGGGAAAGCAGACGCTCTCTGTTCCTGGCCATTTCCTAACAGAGCTCCTCTATCCACGATGATAAATCAAATATAACAGTGCAGGAAGAGCCTCAGTTAAACACAGGACATCCACTCCTGCACAGAGGCAGAGATACAGAAGCCAAAACACATTACTCTGGAAAACTGTCAAGCAGAATCCAGTTGATCAGGTCAGAGAGGCTTTATCTGGAGCAGATCATGAGAAGAGCAAACACACAACAATAACACCTCTAATCTCTCTATACTGACTACAGGAAAACACTGCAGAACAGAAACAAGTGTGTGTGTGTGTGTGTGTGTGTGTGTGTGTGTGTGTGTGTGTGTGTGTGTTCATCATCATGACCATGCAGAAAACAGAAAGAGGAGTTCAGCTCCTTCAGCCAAGCAAACAGTGAAATCACGGAGTTTCACAAGAGGACTGAAGCAACACCGCTGATGAAGAAACCTCCACCGAGCGCCTCCTCCACGCGCTGCAGCCGGAGCTCCTCGTGCGGCCTTACTAAAGAGCTTTAGATTACATCTGTAAACCTTTAGCTCGAGTCCTGCGTCCTGTACATCAGAGTTTAATGTGTCACTGGAAACTGTTGATCGCGGAAACGTTGAGAACTTTAAACTCTGCACAGTTTCAGCCGAACATTACATTAAGTCACGCACGCCTGATAAAGGCTTATTAATATTAATAAAGCACTGTATTCCGCCATTCGTCGGGTGACCGGTGAGTGCTGCCCCCAGCCAATCAGAGAAGGAGATTTTGAATGTCAAGTAGGCATATTAATATTCATTAGAAGAGCGTGCTCGTTCGCTTCCGGGTATTGGCGCGAGAACGCAAGAGTAACGCTACATTTGTCAAAGCCGGTGAAATCCGTTTGTATTAAACCGGTTACCGGAATCACAAGTGTTCCTCTTAGTGTTAGCTCACCGCCACAGACCGCCGCGTTTCTACACACTTCCGTTTCAGGCTCTAGTTCCGCTAATAATTATAGAGCACATGAGGGTAAACTTCAGCAATCATTACGAAATTACGCCGCTGTGCACGAGCAGGAGACGAGCTGCGCGCACACAGGGAGGGTGAGGATCATCATCTTCATCTTCATCATCACTCCCCGTCCTCTGAATGAGGCATTAGTGAACTGAGGCGCGTATAAACTTCACCACACCGCCTCCTCATGACTATACAGCTGATTTACCGTTAAAGTCTCCCGTGTCCGCGACGACCACCGTGAACTTCTTGATCTGCTCGAGCGCGGACTCCATCTTCCGCCGTTTGTCCGGTGATACAGACATGATGACCGGAGAAAATCCGCTTTTATAGCAGCGCAAACAGAGACGCGACTGTCTGAACTAGAGCTGCGCGCACACACACGCGCGGGGGGCGGGGTTACTGCGTGGCGTCATCGCGCACAACCAATGATGGTGAGATTGAGCCACAACCCTCATGAGCCGAGGACACTGAACATCAGCGAGGACACAGCGCGCTTGCGCAGATGTGGAGCTACACTCGAGCTTCAGCAAACAGATTAAAGTAGTGCAGAAGAACACAACAACAACAACAACAACAACAAAAACAACACAAAAACAGATTAAAGTAGTGCAGAAGAACACAACAACAACAACAACAACAACAAAAACAACACAAAAACAGATTAAAGTAGTGCAGAAGAACACAACAACAACAACAACACAATAACAGAGCCGGCCCCATTTCAGAAAGGAGGTTAAGTGAAAACTCAGAGTATGTTAACCCTGAAATGAGAGAAACTCTGTGTTTGCAGTTTCAGAATGGCAGGTTTGTCAGGCTGGAGACAGCAGAGTAAGTCAAGCCTGTTCCTGAAAGAGAGGTGACTTTAACTCGGACTCAGGTACCGTGGTATTTTACTCTGTGAACTTAACCTGGTCAGGAGCAGGTTTCTTCTCTAAACGCTGAGAGTCTCCTGCTCATTTAAAGATGAAGCGGTGTTTCTCGCCTCAGCCTTACGTTTCCTTACACCTATTTTAATGTTCATTTTGGAGACTTTTAAAAATGTGCATAAAAATGTAATAACTGTAAAATAACTGAGGAGGAGAAACTTTTAACCGATAAGAAAAGATGCGCATACATTAGGATGGAAACACTTTTACTGAACACATAACAGTATACGCATTAGAAAAGGTGATGTGATGTTGTTATGAGAGATGGTGTGATGAGGATAGTGTGTGTGAAGGGATAGACCAGCAGCATGAGCACACTGCAGAGCATCTGACATGTTGTTTTGGTCATTCTATAATGCTGAAACCATTTCAGTATTAGTGTTATTATATTATTATGACCTCTGGCCCTACACACACACACACACACACACACACACACACACACACACACACACACACACTCTCTCTCTCTCTCTCTCTCTCTCTCTCTCTCTCTCTCTCTGACTGCACCAAGCAGTGGTGGAGTGGAATCTGCTGACTGTCCTGCAGGTGGCGCTGCTGTGTGAGTCTGGAGTTTTGCTGTGCTGTTATTCATGCTTCAGTGTTTATCTCACTAGTGCACACTGTGTGTGTGTGTGTGTGTGTGTGTGTGTGTGTGTGTGTGTGTGTGTGTCTGTGTGTGTGTGTGTGTGTGTGTGTGTGTGTGTGTGTGAGATGGTTTGTATGTGAGTGTGTGTTGGTGTGTATTGCTTCTGCAGTACTCAACAGTGAAACACAGCATCCACATAGAACACACACACACACACACACACACACACACACACACACACACACAGGCTCTGGTCAGAAACACTCCAGCATTCCTGAGATTCCTGATGGCCGTCCCTCCCTGCAAACACACACACTCCTGACTGAGGAACACACACACTCACACACAGCGCGGCACTAGGATACACACGGCAAAATGGAGAAGGACAGCAGCTCTGCGAGAAACTGAACATTACAGGAAGAAGGTGAGCGTCTGCGTTACTGACGAGAGATCTGGACAAACACACACACATAAAGGAAGAGTAGAGGAGTTAGGGTCAGACGAGGCGGCTTCCCCTCAGTGGAGCTGCTCTGAGTTCTGCTGCTGAGCTGGCAGACCGACTCCTGCGCTGACGAACACACTGCAGACTACAGCAACACACACTGGGGGAACACCAGCTCCTCACACTAGCAGCTACTGCTCAGGCGGAGAGGGTCACGGTTGTGTGTGTGTGTTTATAGTGAGGGGGTCACGGTTGTGTTTGTGTGTGTGTGTGTGTTTATAGTGAGGGGTCACGGTTGTGTTTGTGTGTGTGTGTGTGTGTTTATAGTGAGGGGTCACGGTTGTGTGTGTGTGTGTGTGTGTGTGTGTGTGTTTATAGTGAGGGGGTCACGGTTGTGTTTGTGTGTGTGTGTGTGTGTTTATAGTGAGGGGTCACGGTTGTGTGTGTGTGTGTGTGTGTGTGTGTGTTTATAGTGAGGGGGTCACGGTTGTGTGTGTGTGTGTGTGTGTGTGTGTGTGTTTATAGTGAGGGGTCACGGTTGTGTGTGTGTGTGTGTGTGTGTGTGTTTATAGTGAGGGGGTCACGGTTGTGTTTGTGTGTGTGTGTGTGTTTATAGTGAGGGGTCACGGTTGTGTGTGTGTGTGTGTGTGTGTGTGTTTATAGTGAGGGGGTCACGGTTGTGTTTGTGTGTGTGTGTGTGTGTTTATAGTGAGGGGTCACGGTTGTGTGTGTGTGTGTGTGTGTGTTTATAGTGAGGGGGTCACGGTTGTGTGTGTGTGTGTGTGTGTGTGTGTGTTTATAGTGAGGGGTCACGGTTGTGTGTGTGTGTGTGTGTGTGTGTGTGTGTGTGTGTGTGTGTGTGCGTGTGTGTTTATAGTGAGGGGTCACGGTTGTGTGTGTGTGTGTGTGTGTGTTTATAGTGAGGGGTCATGGTTGTGTGTGTGTGTGTGTGTGTGTGTGTTTATAGTGAGGGGTTGTGTGTGTGTGTGTGTGTGTGTGTGTGTGTTTATAGTGAGGGGTTGTGTGTGTGTGTGTGTGTGTGTGTGTGTGTGTGTGTGTGTTTATAGTGAGGGGTCACGGTTGTGTGTGTGTGTGTGTGTGTGTGTGTTTATAGTGAGGGGGTCACGGTTGTGTGTGTGTGTGTGTGTGTGTGTGTTTATAGTGAGGGGTCATGGTTGGGTCTGCAGTTGTGACAGCAGGACTTGAAGCTGAAGGTATTGTTAAGCTGTGGTTGTTTGTTCAGATGCTGAGAGCATCAGGAGTGTGTCTGGTTTACAGCATGACTTTACCCTGTGTCTGCAGCTCTCACACACTTTGACAGACTCTTGCAGACCTCAGACATTAGCGCGGGAACAGCCTACATGTCTATTTCACCATGTGTGTAGGATGTAACGGGAAATAGTTATTTCTGGACTTGTGTGAAAGCGCTCAGTGTTGTAACGGCTCGTGATGATCACAGCGAGGTCCGCTTGATGCTTCTGTGTTTATAACAACACTCACCCGCATATATGTACACCTTCACATCACACATTATCACATAACAGCACAAGACTAACGCTGTGTGTTCAGGAGATCATGATGACACTGCCTCAGGAATGAACTCTGGAGAGCTGCTGTTACTGAATGAGCTCTCAGCGCATCCTACAGGCTGAAGAGTGTTCATTATTAATGCTGTCTGCGCTGTACAGCATACACACACACACACACACACACACACAGTCATTTACACTAGAGAGCAGATATACTGCAGATAAACCCCGTCACCAACACGAGAGAGAAACCAGAGATGAAGCAGCAGAGATCAGGAGCTGCTGAGGAGATCTTCTGCAGCGCTGTAATGAAGAAGAGGAGCTGTGCTGGAGGAAGATGGCGGACGGCGGATGCTGATTGGCTTAGCTGAGAAGGGGTGTGGCCAGAGCCTGATAGATAGAGGGAGACTGTGTGTGTGTGTGTGTGTGAGCTGCGCTCTACATCCCCCCTCTCCCTCTCTCTCTCTCTCACACACACACACACACACACACACACAGACAGTGTGTGCATCCTCTTCTGCAGGAGCTGCTTTATTCCTGAAGTCAGGCGCAGAGGACAGACTTTGAATCCGCAAACCAGCCTTCAGATGATGAGGAAGAGGCATCGATCATGAGGAGGGAAATGCAGAAATGAGGGATCACAGCGATCACACAGCCGATGCCGAGCAGCAGCAGAACAGGCTCCATATTCAAGGCGGAAATCTTCCTTGGCGATCGCTGTAAAGCTCGGAGACGTGCGCTTCATCTGTATTCAGCATCGTCCTCATCTTCATCATCCTCTTCTTCATGGTCTGCAGCTTCAGCAGGTGTGCAGGTCACAGAAACACTGGAGAATCCCTGCAGGACGGCCGAGGCCTGATCACAGATCAGCGGACACCAGCTGCGCATTCAGAGGAGGAGGAGAAGAAGAAGAGGAGTCTCCAGCGGGACTCAAACATTAATCACTGCAGGAGTTACTGAGCCTCGGGTTATTGATAGGAGAGGGTTCGGGTTATTGATAGGAGAGGGTTCGGGTTATTGATAGGAGAGGGTTCAGGTTATTGATAGGAGAGGGTTCGGGTTATTGATAGGAGAGGGTTCGAGGTATTGATAAGGTCAGGGTTATTGAGTGATTGATCGAACATTGAACAGTGATGAGGCTCGGCTCTGGCCTGCTGTCCTCACACTAGCGCTGGGTTTCTGGACCATCTTCTCGAGGTTCTGTCTTTAAAGATGTGAACTGCTTTTCAACAGTAAAGCCCAAAAGAACAAACAGACATGTTGGATCTTTAAGGTCAGCGGGCGTGAGCTCTTATACTTGCTTGTTGATTGCATTTCTGCTCTGTGACCCCGGTGTTGTAAAAGTGGGGATCATCTGGCCCCTGGGGGTCCGGGCTGCGGCCCCGGCTCCAGCCCCAAACCCTAAGATGCGGCGCTCGAGTACGGACGAAACCCCGTACCGCCGCAGCCCGTCTCTGGACAGTAAGTCGGGGTCGCCGCCTCTGCGCTACAGCGGCGAGTACGAGTACCACAGCTCGCCCTTCGTCTTCGGCCTGCGCACCACACCCGGCCCCAAGACTAAAGCCAACTACACCAGCGCGCAGGGCAGGAAATATGTGGTGTTTTACCTGGATCTGTCCTTCATCTTCCTTCTAGAGCTGCGGCGTTGCAGGATGGCGGAGGGCTGTCTGCGGGCGCTGCGATACGGAATGGTCTTCTTCAATCTGCTCTTCTGGGTGAGTCAATATACTGATTATTCTCCTCTGAATGTGCTTTATTATTATTGTTCTTGTCTGTCATTCTGCTCAATTTATTCTGCCGTGGAAACACAGATGCTTCACAAACACACAACAGCAGCTCACGCTTTTGTCAAGCTCCAGAAATGACCAGAACACCGTAGACGTGTACAGTGCGGGATAGATTAGTGCGGTAGTGAATATGCATATGCAGGTGTTGCTGGTCTTGGTGTAATAGATCTGCTCCGCCGCTGCTGCAGCTCTGATTATTGGTGTGGAATCGAGACCTACTGCTGCCAGTATATTCATGCTGTCTGAGTGTAATACACACTTCTACTGCAAACACACAACATTCATCAAACACACTGCGGATCTACACACAGCTGAGGAGGAATCTGCAAACACAGCGAGGGGCTAATATGGTTTACACTACACTACACTGAGGTATTACTCTACACTACACTGAGGTATTACTCTACACTACACTGAGGTATTACTCTACACTACACTGAGGTATTACTCTACACTACACTGAGGTATTACTCTACACTACACTGAGGTATTACTCTACACTACACTGAGGTATTACTCTACACTACACTGAGGTATTACTCTACACTACACTGAGGTATTACTCTACACTACACTGAGGTATTACTCTACTCTACACTGAGGTATTACTCTACACTACACTGAGGTATTACACTACACTACACTGAGGTATTACTCTACACTACACTGAGGTATTACTCTACACTACACTGAGGTATTACACTACACTACACTGAGGTATTACTCTACACTACAGTGAGGTATCTCAGTGCTCTTCTAGATGTGCTGAGCTGCGGTGATGAATACTGACATGTTTAAACTGTGGTCCTTTAGCCGAAGTTAACCCTGTGTTTATTTCTAAAAGCAGAGCTGTAACCGTGAAATAAGAGCTCATTTTCCCCGCTGAGGGTAATTATAGCTTTCTGTCCAGCACGCGCTGTCTACACCCTTTGTTTAAATAAATGCTATATAAAAAGCAATTCATGGCAACATACTCAAACAAACAAAACTTAATGCCATAACACTAATGCTGGCCATGGAGAGCTAGACTGCTCTTACTGACGTACACTGTCTGGTTCTGTTGAGAACAACATCAAATGCAGCACATGAAGAAACACAGCTTATGAAGCAGCAGAGACATTATGCATTATCTGAGAAATGATTTATATTCTGAGGAAGCAGTGTGACCTTGAAAAGAAAAAAAATAAAGAGAAAGAAAAGCAAAGACTGGTCCAGGGTTTACTGCAGTAAATGTACTGTACGTCTGACTGCAGAGTTACCCAAACAGACACTGGCTGCTTCTGGACTGAGTCGGTCTCTGTTAGGGTCATTGGACCTTAGATTCTGTAATATTATATACGTATTCTATATATTATTACATCTGTATTATATACAAGATTATGACATCTATAATAGAGTGTGATTCTCTGACTGAGCCGTACAGTGATGCACACGGTGAATGATGTAAACTGGACGTCTGTAGTCGAATGCCTCTGCCTAACACTTCTGTAATTCTGTCTGATCAGAGATATCTCTCACAGCTCAGTTGACCCATTAAACGGCTAAATCATCCTCAACACTTGCCCTGTGTTCCACCGGCTTCAGAAGACAAGAGGAGAACAGGACACCATCCTAAATCTGCATTCAGAGATAATGTGGCCTAAAAACCGTATATTCCTCCTGGTCCGCTGTCTGTGTTGCCATGGCAACTGTGTTGGTTCAGGTTCCTCCAGCAGCGGCGGTTTAGGCTCAGAGTTCCTGACGCGGGTTCTGCTTCTTGTTTAAGCTGAATATGAACAGCTGCTGTGTGAACTGATTTTAATAAAGCAGCAGTCCCTGCAAACATCCTCATATGAGCCCAGCGGGTCCTGTTCATCTCCTCCAGTAACTCTGACAGTGTGTTATTGTCCAGGATCTCATGATGAAGCCGAGTCCATTACAGATCAGAATATTCACTCTTACATTCACATTATTCCTGCAGCAGAGAGTTTCTCCACAGCGACTCTGATATGAGGACAGCAGAAGCTCCTGAATCAGCAGAACATCAACATGTAGCTCCAGTGTGGAGTCCAGAGTGATGCGCTCCTCCATGAGTGTCCTCCAGCTGATACTCTCCTCTGATGCGGGAGTAATCCACCGCTCGGGCTGGGTTAGGGGTGGGGAACAGGTGTGGGTTACAGTCCCAGCAGAAATGATGTTGCAGGATCAACACAGATGTTAAAGCAGGACCACAGCACACACACTTACACACACACACACACACACACACACACACCTGAAGAGGCACTCACAGCCCCTAATGAAGACACAAAGCACAGAGCAGTACACTAACAAGAGCAGAAAGCAGAGAAGGGGAAGAGGAAGATAACTCAGAGCCAGAAGAGCAGGTGTAGAGCAGCGGGAGCAGGAGAAGATCCAGCACTGACACACACACACACACACACACACAAAGCCCTTCTTCATCAAGTCCGTGTGTGTGCAGGTCTGCTTCAGTGTGTGTGTTCAGGTGTTCTTCAGTGTGGTTTTAGCATGTGTGTGTGTGCAGGTGTCCTTTAGTGTGTGTTCAGTGTGTGCTCTGTGTATGTGTGTGTGCAGCTGTGCGGCTGTGGGATTCTGGGAGTTGGAGTGTGGCTCTCCATCACGCAGGGAAACTTCGCCACACTCTCGTCCTCGCTGCCGTCGCTCTCCGCCGCTAACCTGCTGATCGCCGCGGGCACCGTCGTCATGGTGATCGGCTGTCTGGGCTGCGTGGGTGCGGTCAAGGAGAATCGGCCACTGCTGCTCAGTGTAAGTATACACACACACACACACACACACACACACACGTGAGTCTGCCGGATTCTCTGAGGCTGGAGCTGGACGGGTTTATTGGAGATGAGCACATGCTGAAGAGGAAAGCAGAACTCCTCCTGAACCCTAAGCTGAAGACCTCCCACACTGTAAAAAATTGCTGTTAAAAAACGGTCAGATTCTACGGTAAAATAATGTTTTTTCACTAAAACAGTAATGTTCTGTTAAAAACAGTGCTTTCTTGGTAACATTTTTGTTTTCGAGAAAGTAACCAACTGCAGAAAACTGTGAGCTAACAGAGTTCAGATTCGATGTTTTGAAGTCTGTGTTTAAAATCACGCTTTGTGCCCTTGTTCACTATTTCATACACTAGTTAACTAATATAGTTCACCTGACAGTTTTAATGAACACTAATGAGTGAATTCAGACACTGATGAACACCTGCTGTTAATAATTACAATTACTGAAGAAAATAAACAAGAAATACAAACAGTGACTTGAGTTACAACATTAAATAAAATCAAATAAAATAAAACAGCTTCAGTCTCAGCAGAGGATCATTAAACAACTCCACAAACAACAGCAGACACATGCTTATTACTGACTGATTTGACTGCCATACTATTCTCATTGAGATCCAACAGAAATTAAGGTGTTTTTTGTGTCACCGTAATGGAGTGAGGGGCTGGTTTAGTTGGGCTCTTCACCCTTGAACTTATTAATTCAGACTCTCCAATTACTATAATAAAGAGTTAACAAAATGCTTGTATTATAGCAATTAAGTTGGAAAGTCAATAAATAGAGAAATCTATTTGTCTGAAATTAGTTCTGATAAATGTTTTGTTATAAATCTGGAAGAAGGGCCTCATGCAATAGATTTTATGCTTAGTTGCAGGTATTAATTTAATTAATGAGAAGTGGAAACAGAAAAGATACCTCCGTAATTACTTAACAGTTAAGAAATTACATACAAAAACAGTTCAGTTATGACAATTACATACTCAGACCTCATGAATCTGACCTTGTATCTCAACAATGGTAACACCTCAAATGTTTCATGCTGCAATGCATGCTGGGAGTGGCACGGTACAAATATCCCAGCATGCATTGCGGTATAAATAAATGTTGTATAATGGTCTAACAGTTTTCTTTATTTGTGTTTGATTCTGCTGTTGTTTATGTTTAGACTTTCAGTTGCCTGTTTGTGAGTTAAACTGTTAATTTTGTTAGTCGTCACCATTATTGAGGTTCATATGCTGATTATTGATGTCTCTTTGAGTGCGATTTACACCATAGAGAAGTATTATTGTCCAAGATATTCTTAAAAACTTCCAGAAATCCTTGCCATATATATATATATATATATATATATATATATATATATATATATATATATATATATATACACTGTAAACGATTTCTTGTTAAATTAACAGTAAGTTACTGGCAACAATTATCCAGTAGCTGCTGTATTTCATAAAACAGTAACATTACTGTAATACTAATTACATTAGTATTAGATTTACTGTAAAATGTAATACATCATTTTACTGTTTTCTTTTTTTACTGTAACACCAATTACAGTAGTTATACACATACTGCAAAACTGAAAACAGTATATCACTGTACATTTTTACCATGCAGAACTACGGTATTTTAACGTTACTTTCATTATTACTGTATAGTATTTTACAGTTATTAAATGTTATTTTATTGTATTTAATAGTGCTACTTTATATTGGGCAAAACATTTTCAGAATTGCACAAATATTATTTTAACTGTTCAAGAAATACAAGAAAAATAAAGAAATTGAAACTTTAACTTCACAATAAAAGTTTATTGTGTAAACCCTACTGAAACAGTAGCAATTATTCAATATAACAAAGCAAAAGAACACTAATGAACAATTGATCATTAAAACCAGTCAACAATTAATGCATCAAAAAGTATTACAATTTTAAAAACAGGTGAAAATACTGCTACAAGACAGGAAATGATGAAGGTCAAATGATGTTGTGGAAAAGGGACAGTGAAAAAGGGCAGCAGCACTTCTGATGATCCTGCAAAAATGACAAGCAAAATCAATCACTGGAGAAAAAACTAATCATGCCTCAAATTATTTCATTCATTTAGAAACCAAACACCGCACTGCAGTTTTATATATATAAAACACTGTTTTTTATTGTTTTTGTTGGGGAAATAGTTTGTTGTCAATTTACAATTACACTAATGTTAATGGGGAAAAGATCAGTCAAGTCAACACTAGTCAAGTGTCCACACAGATATGTAAAAAATAGTCTCATCTCATCAAAGTCTCATCTCAACTTAATATCTGACTCTGTATAACTTGAATATCTGATTCCATGACCACACTAGCACTTCCACGGATTTAAGAGGGGTGAACACAGTTCATTCTGACCTTAAGAGGCTACATATTAAAAATAAATAAATAAATAAAATAATCTAATTTAATGTGAATAATGTTAATCAAGTACTTTTAACATGTGAAAATCCACTTCTAACTTACAGACAAGATTACGTTAGAGAACATGAAAGCCATGGGTGATTTTTCAAAAAAATAATGCTAATGATAAGTTACTGACATTTGGTTCGTATAAAACAAAGTAATCACTAAGCATTCATTTTTGGCAAAATCTGCCGAGAGGTGCAGCGACACGATCAAATGTGTTAAAGTTGAGCAGAGAACTGAAGAGTAGTCAAGCAGTCTACTTCATGAAAAGTTTGTGGTAATATTTTGCGGTCAATTCGTATTACTGTATTTCAATATGCAGTGATGGCATGTCAGTGAGACAAATAAATATTATTACACCTCACGAGTGACATTGCCTCAAATTAAATCATCATGACGTTACTGTGCACAGCATCAGTAAAACGTTAAAAATTATTTAAATACCAAATTTTTTAAAACAGAAATCCTGAATGCATGATAATATGAAGATTTATTACTCACTGATGTCGAAGCACTTCCAGGTCGTCAGAGATGTAGACAGGACAGAATATGTGCCATCAAATGAGCTCTTGTGCAGCCTTTGCTGGACATCAAGGTAGTATGTTCACCCACACTGTAAATAAAAAAAAAATCTGTTATTTTACATGTTTTTTTTTCCCAGCAGCTAGGGTAATAGAGTCATTTGGTTAAGTCAAGTGGTTTAAAATCATTTTATTTATTAAATACTTGCTTACCCATATATAGATGTAAAAGTAACCAAAATAAATAATTTATTAAAATGTGAGAGATACTAAGCATGTTTGGTCTACAGAGAGAAGTAAACATTTACTTTAAGCATTGATCCTAATGAATGTATTTCTGAACTACATCCAACGGACTACATCGCCTCGGAAACAGCATTTTTGAGCATTTAGATCAGGGGTGCTCAACCCTGTTCCTGGAGATCTACCTTTCCGCAGAGCTCACCTGCAACCTTGATCAAACACACCTGTCTTTATATACCAAGTGCTCCTTCAGATACTATTTAGTTTGTTTAGTTGCGTTTGATCAGGGTTGGAGCTAAACTCTGCAGAAAGGTCGATCTCCAGGAACAGGGTTGAGCACCCCTGTTTAAGACAATGAAAAATAAGACATCTAGATGATATTTTATATTCAATCATTTGTTGTGAAATTTAAATGACTTCTATTCAGTATATACATAAAATAAAATTAGAATAAGAACAAAAAAAATAATACTCTATGCCAAATAAAATACTTCAGATCTAAATAAGGCAGGTGTTTTTACCTAAAGGTTCATTTCCTCCAGTTAGTTTAGTTGCAGATCCCTCCACATCTGTGCTTTATTTGGTTCTTGACATAAGAGTATCTGGTGTCACATTCCAGGTCCATCACAATCTGAGCTAGAAAGACAATATGGCAAAAGACAAGACACATATAAATAAGTCTCAGAATAAAATATTTAAAAGGATAGTTTACTTTTCTGCCACCATTACTCCATGTGTTTTAAATCCATTTAAATTTCTGTTGAACACTAAAGCAGATATTTTGAAGAATGTTAGAAACCAGAAACTATTGACATCCATATTTGAACCAAATTTCTTTAAAAAAATATGAGTTTGTGTTCAATGGAACAAAAAAAATCTAACTATTTTGAAACAAGTGGAGGATGTCAAAGATGCCATTATTTTCATTTTTGGGTGAACTGTCCCTTTAATTCAAGTGTCACGCATTACTCATAAAAACTGATCTATTGCTTGAGGAAAACTAAATCAAGTACCTCCTGTGAGCAAGCAGAATCATTATGCCATTGTATCCAGCCAACTGAACCAGCCGAGGCTCGAACCAGCAACCTTCTTGCTGTGAGGTGACAGCACTACCTACTGTGCCACTGCGTCGCTACTAGAAGAAGAAAAAGAGGTTGTACATGAAACTCCTCACAACAAATCTGTGAACAACTTGACATTTCAAAATCTAATCAAAATGAGGAAGACATCAACATTACCTTGAATAATCAAGAGAGGAGAGATTGGTAGCATCAGTTTTTCAACATCAATTGCTGTGGCTGCAAAAAAGATAAATATAATAAGAGTAAAATCATACTTAACATTTAATAATCTAAATCTATGGTACAACCATACAAATCTGTATGGGGTTCAAATAAATTTGTATACAAATCATTCCCTACACCTGAACACCAAAAATAAAATGTACAATTAATGACACACTAACGTTATACAATAAGCTCATTAACCAGTGAGAAATAGACAATTAATATGAATTATGTTAATATTAACGTTAGCTTAAAAGACATAAACTGAAATTTATTATCAGCTCAATTTAATAAAACAGTTAGACTTGTTTCATTAGTGAGTTTAGTGAATAACTAACTTACAGTTTACAAATTTAACCATAATGATAACTTAGTCATAATGACCACATGAAGACCAGAGCTCACCTTAATGTTAAACGTTTAACTTTTCATGGTGACTTTGCCTTCATCTCAGTGTTGTGCTGAAATAGAGAATTCATTAATGCAGTTAACCCCAAGTAAAAGTTACGTTTTTTTCAGGTAACGTTACTATGGTCAAAAACTCACTCAAGATAAACTCACTGTACGTTATCTGATACCTCGCAAACACTACAAACACGGTCTGGCGTCGAATAACGTGACATAAGTACCTACAACTAACGTAACTTGGTTAATTATTTAAAATTACACAAACACTACACGGAAAAATACACAAAACAATCATTTAACGAACAGAATTTGACTTTTAAAAACTTACCGAGGATGAATTCACTGGAGAAAAAGGCGACAGGTGGATTTCAAATTAGGAGAGCCGTTGCTTGCCTGGTGAAGGTCGAATCGAGTCGGCTCGGTTCTATGAATCGGCTCCTTAGAACAGTAAAGAGTCGAATCCGCCTAAAACCGATTCCTTTTTGCATATTATTGTAAGACACAACAATAAATCATTACTATTTCGTTATACTGCTCGGTCACACACATTTATTCACATATTGCTGAATGTGCTTGTGAACACATGTGATAAAATAATTCCCGAGCAAACGGTTCAATCCAATTCGGTGTCGTTTGAGTTCTGAACCGAACCAGTGCAAACGTGATATTGATAAAATAGAAATATTGTTTTTTTTTTTTCACTTTACCAGCGAAAATATTACATATATCTGACTTTAACAATAAGAATAAGGTTCGCTTGAAGTGTTTTGAGAATTAATATTTTTTTTCTCCCAGAGTTCATACACCAACAAGCAAATATAATGGCGGATGAGAAAAGCCAGATCATATCATAAATATTGCGTTTAATATGTTACGAAATGAAGTTTTAACAGTTTTTCATGCGAGAATGTAGTTCTTCCAAACTCAAATCTATGGTTTGTTTTTTAGATATCATGATAACGCTCCATCACTCATGTATCCGGCAAACCTCATGCTTTACTCGGCCTGGACATTATTGAGACATGCCCCTGTCTTCGATGACTAGATAATAAATGTGTTATGATATAAAGTTTTAACCGTTTTTCATGCGAGAATGTAGTTGTTTTAAACTCAAGTCTGTGGTTTATTTATTAAGATAGTGCGTATTTTAAAATATTGTTTTGAAAATGCGGAGATATGTGACCTCTACGGTGGCCCATATGGGTGCCCAATATTCTTGAATCCGTCTAAAGCAGGTTGGTCAAGCTGACTTTGAAATCATTTTGTGTGTTTAACAGTCTTTGGTTACGTGAATCAATTATTTTTGTTCCAATTTACGTTTTGGTTTAGCACAAAGTTATGTTTATTAAATAGTATTTAATATTTTCATGTTACCTTATAAAATGAAGGAGCAGTGCACCCAAAAATGGAAAACCAGGGGACAGTTTTGAACAGTCTGAAGAAACTGGTTAGGTTATTTACTTCACATAATAATTTGTCTAAAAATAAATAAACATAATAATCATAATATATATAGTGTGTGTGGAGTTGTTCTTGGTCATTTGCAGTACTGTATTTAGATGCACAGTAACTGATTTTTCCCCAAAATTCATTATAAAATCTACAGTAACATACTGTTAACCATGTTCACAGTATAGAAAAGTTGAAAATACATTATTATACTGTGAAAACAACAATATATACAGTAACACACTGTACACAGCTTATACAGTAAAAAACTGTTGAGAAATGCAGTATAATACTGTGAAAACAACAGAAATCGTTTACAGTGTATATATATATATACATATATATATATATATATATATATATATACATATAATGTAAAACAGTAGATTTAACATTGAATAGTGGCAGTAAATGTTATTATACTAAATGAGAACAGACTCTGCCATTTAATAGCAACATGAACATCACCAGATCTTATTTAGGTTTTTGGCTGGCTTGCCACAACAAAGGAGCTTTTTAAACAAAGTTCTTAACAATTGCAGCAGCCAAGACATATAAATGTTAATAATGACAGGGCTAAGAGCCCAACTAAAGCAAACTCTGTTCTCCATGATGGTGACGTAAAACTTTAACTTTTTCTGAAGAAGAACTTTAGT
>NC_133193.1:54122500-54155000 GCF_049306965.1 Danio rerio | reverse complement strand
CTGCAGGTGTAGCAGGTGTAGCTACAGCACACACACACAGCCTTAAAGGCACAGTCCCCCTGTCAAATGTCAGGGTTTACTCTGGAGTGTGTCCGAGCCTTCATGAGTCCTGCTGTTCAACACTAAAGGAGATGTTCTGAAGAATGTTGGAGACCTGTAACCACTGACCTCCACAGTAGCAGTAGCGAACGCTGAGGAGCTCAGAGGGTTACAGCAGCTCAGAAGAACTCCTGAAGAGGTGAACTGTAGAGTGAGGAGATGCAGACAGAATGTGTGGAGATATGACACACACACACACACACACACACACACACACACAGCAGCGGTTCTGGAGCAGCGAGAGAGTGTAGAACCAGACCCATCTACAGACACACCACACCACTATACAGGTCAGCGGGTAACCGACCGCAGACGCCTTCAGCAGGTTCAGGAGCGAGTATGAGTGTACACCTGGACAAGCTCCAGTCTTCCTCTGTGTGATGTGGCGATGAGCTGGAGTAGCAGAATAAGATTACTGATACACCTGACGACCAAACAGCACCTGAACCCTCACTATCACTGCAGATATCACATCACCATCACCATCATCATCACCATCATCATCCTTATTATTATCAATCATTATTATTTCCCAACAAGTGAGCAAGAGCCACAATACAAGATCTGTTGGAGAGTCTCGGAAGGCAGGGCATGACCGTGTGTGTGTGTGCACAGCAAAATATGGGGACCCAAAACAACTCTATGGGTGTTAATTTAAACACTTTGAAAGTGTCTCATGGGGTCCACTCAAAACAGAGTTAAATCAACACTTTCAAAAGGGTTGGCATATTGACACCGAAGTTAGGGTTAATTTTAACTCTGGGCAGAGTTAAAAAATGTAACTATATTTAACACCGCCTGGTGTAATATATTATTTTATTCAACTCTCTTGAGTGTAAATATGGTAAAAAACTCAAATAGACTGTAAATTACAAAATAAAAAAACATTTTATTTGAAAACATTCACCACTTCAACAATTCATTCAGTTTTTAAAATGCAACAATGTCAAATATGCTTTAAATGTTTTATTAGTACAGACAGTATCAACAAAATATGTATGACCAGTGCTCAAAAAGGCTGTTTTAGTCCTTTGGTCCAAACTTGATGTGTTATCAGAGCAATTTGAAAGTTAAATATACAGTATCGTCACTCATAGTTTTCTTCTGAACGCATAGTTTTCTTCTGAAATTACATTTTAAACAACTTGGCGTGCAAATCTTTCACTTCGGGTGTTTCCTTGGTCCTCCATATCAAACACAGCAGTTTAAATGAAGGTATAAATGCTGGAAACTTGTGTGAAAACAAACTGGAGCTAGGAAATCTCATCAAGCATGTCCTGTGAAAGATGTGCTTCCCAGCCACAGGATGACCTTTTTATCCATGACGATGTACAGTAGTAGCTGCTGATCGCTCGTCTGGTGGTTCCTGATGCACAGATATAGGGTGATGCTCTTCTAGAAACTCTTCAAGATTCCAGCATGACTAAGATAAATGTTTGAAAACAAATTGCAATCAAATTCTATGATATATTTAAAAGAACATTTAAAGTAAATAAAACATTCAAGAAATCTAAACTCACCTTTTGAAAATCTTCATGATGATCCACAACTTGACTCTCCCAGCTGGTTGAGGTGACAGGATATGGAAAAGTAGAAAAAACACATATATCACTGTTGGATCTACAAAAACAATTAGGTTAATCACTATGACCAGAACTGGAAAAACAGGCAGCTGTCTGTCCAGAATCCTGAATTTAACACAACACTTGGAGCAAAATTTAGAGGAGCTTAAAATCTTTTATATCATTTAGTGATGCTGACTTCCCCAAAATATTGGCCACAGTGTAAAATATATTCATAAACTTACAGTTTTCTGTAAGCGTGTGCGTGTGTGTGTGTGCGTGCGTGCGTGTTTCTTTACCAGATTCAACTTGTTAGGCCCTTTCAGGACCAGTATTGACGCCACCTTTCCTGGAGTCTAGCAGATGTTTTAGGTCCAAATGTAATCTTAAATATTAGGATAAGCAGAAGAGGAAAAGTGGAAAGCAAAGAGCAAAACATTATTTAAGTAACAGTTCACCCACAATACAAAACTTATCACCTTCATGTCATTTGTTATTCTCTAATGCTCTAATACCCTCTCAGCTTATTGTGAAACAAATACAGAACTTTATCAAACATACCTTCATTATTATCACCACATATGACCAAGAAGGTGTGCTTGGTCATTTCACCAACTCTGGAAATACACCATCCGTCTCTAATCAGCCAGCGTCACAGGGTCTTGTGTTATTGTAAAGAGAACTGTGGCTGTTAAAAAACAACAACACATTAGTATCTAACACATATGCATAACCTTCAGATAAAAAAAGAGAGATGAACATCACAAAGTATGCCTCACACATTTTCACATATCTTTTGATTCAGATGTTGATTATTGATAATAAATCTACAAATCAAACCTGTATCATCATTAGGCTGCTCAAATATGAATCAGTTGATTAATTTTACAGACATGTGGCTGTTTACAACGTACTAAATTGTCTTTAATAAAACGGAAATGTTGTGTACAGTACATGCTAAGTTTAGCCTATAGTTTTAAGCACAATATCATGAGGGAGAAAAAGCTTGACTAAGATGTTCCTGACTACAGAAATAGCCTAACTTACTAACATCCCGAGTTGGGAAAAGTCATTTTCGGGGGATACAGAGTTGATTTGCGGGAGGTAGCGGGAGTGAGTACCTAAAGAGCAATGGGATGAGTTGCGCGCGACGTACCTAAAGAGCTGGGAGGGATGCGGTGGAGAGGGGTGTGCAAAGTGTTTAATGACCGGGCGGGAGACGCGCGATTTCCGGGAGATTATCATTCATTTGCGGGCATCTACTTGGGCATCTGGGAGTCTCTGTGCATTTGCGGGATAACGTTAACGTTAGTCCCGCAACTTCCGGGAGACTTCTGTAACGTCAAATGTCTGAGAAAGTGCAAACGCGGTCATTTAAAGACATTAATGTTAACATTCCGACTTTAATGGTTGTCAACACTTAATATAATTCAAGCGTACGTTGTCACGCGAGTCTATGGACTAACGTTATATGGACGGCCACGAATGAACCAGTTTAAAAGGGCTGCGGTGTTTAAAATAACCAAATTAACATACACGGATAACAAACAATCATATGTTTTAGTCAGGAAGCCTTTTACAAGTAAGCATATGTTCATTTACACACCAGATATGTTTTAGAAACTCTCCAGAGCTTATGGAAACCGTCCTGTGTTGCCGTTAGCATCCGGGCAGAGTAGGCTAACTTAGGCTGCTCCGGGGATTGCCTCGCTAGTTTGCTTCGAGTTAAAGGAGAAGTGTCGATTTTATTTTACAGATGGGTAACAACGCACAAAATGTCATTAAGCGTGACAGAAATGTGTTGAACATGTACATTTGATGTCTTTATGCACTATGTATGCGTTAGCATATATAAAAACATTCTTGAAAAGAAGTCAATAGTAATGCAGTTAAGCTAAATACACAAACGACCATGAATGAACCGCAGAAGTTTAAAATTGTCACTACATTCTAAAGTTATTAACTTAACAATATGTTTACAACTGTATTTCCTTAAAGAAAGTCAGTAAAATACCAACATTTAGGTAGTTTGACTCACCAGTTGCTGTTCTAAACCTCAGATGGAAAATGGCGTCTGGAAAATTCTTCAGTGACTGGGGCTGCATGAATTCCCGGATGTTGGAAATAACACCACCAAGTGTAAAAAAGATAACTCCTTGATTTCGCACTGAATAAAATCAATTCTAACTCTTATTATATTCATTTATCAAAATCTAACTCTTTAACGTCAACACTTTACTCTGAAATGCTTCAACACCGAGAATTTAACTCTGATGAATTTGCTGTGTGTGTGTGTGTGTGTGTGTGTTTTAGTTTCGCTGCTGTGGAGTGACCAATCACACAGACTGGTTTCAGGTGTATAACACCTCTCGTGTGCCGGACTCCTGCTGTCTGGAATACAGCGACAACTGTGGCCTGGAGAACCCCGGCACCTGGTGGACAGCTGTAAGAACACACCTGCACACACACCTGAACACACATCTAAACACACACCTTCACACACATACCTATAAATAAATATTGAGTAAACAGTCACTGATGTGTGTGTGTGTGTGTGTGTGCGTGCGTGCGTGCATGCGTGCGTGTGTGTGTGTGTGTGTGTGTGTTTTACAGCCATGTTATGAGAGAGTTAAAGGTTGGCTGCAGGAGAATCTGGTGGCTCTGTGGATTTTCGCTCTGTGTACGGCACTTACACAGGTACTGAACACACACACACACACACACACACACACACACACACACCTGAACACAATCTAAGCACAACGAAGACATCAGGGCTCTGTTTAGAGCTTTAATGACTGTGTGTGTGTGTGTGTGCTCCTGCAGATCCTGGGTCTGGTGTTCTCCATGACCATCTTCTGTCACACAGTGAAGGCAGCAGACACCTACTATGCGTAGACTCTCGGCAGAGCAGAACAGACCAAACCCAGCTCAGTTGTTCTCTGATCACACACATGGATTTCGGGATTTCCTTCAGTGTAAATATGTTGTCTGTCGGGGAAACTGTCTAGGCCGATGCTACACACACAAACACACACACACACACACACACACACACACACACACACACACACACACACACAACTGCCATTACTGATCATCTAGACTGAACTGAAGAGATGGACGGAGGAAGAACAGCAGAGCAAAGCACAATAAAGCAGAGCTGTGTTTATTAACTGCACACACACACACACACGCACGCACACACACACACACACACGCTTCTGTTGAACATTAATACTGTATATTTCGTTATGAACCCCTAAAGCACTTCTGTTAGTCCAGCATCAGTGTATTCCTGTGTTTAACTGGGAATAAATTTACAGAAAACACACACACACACACACTCCTGCTGTTTCCACAACACTGTGTACTTTCCTCAGCCCGGTGTGAACAGAGCCGTGTTCTGTTGTGTTATGAGCGCTTCTGTAAGACATCAATAACCCGGTCTCCTGTGTGTCATCAATACTGTAAGATCAGATCAGCACACGTCAGCGGTTGAGCAGTAATGCTGGATAATCAATAATGAGCTTTCATCATCAGCGGAGCCTGAAAGAGTTCAGCAGATCAGACTCTGCCCTGTCCCGTCTCTGAAGCTCAGCTGATGTGCTGGAGTGGGTCCACTTTACAGCAGAACTGAGCCAGAGGAGCAGAATCAGGCCTGTTCACAGTCTGCTTCAGAAATAAACCCGAACCGACCAGTCAGACGTCTGCATCTGTGTCCAGAACACACACACAGTGTGTTGAGCGCAGAGTTATCTGCACATGGACTGATCACAGCGAACACTGCATGATCCTCTGCTGCCCCCTGGTGGAGCACTGCAGTCTGAGCTGCTCCTGCATGGAGGAACAGGGGAAGGTGACGTCATAGTTTTAGTGGATGATATTCAGCGCACTAGTGAGGGAACGACAGCAAGGGCAGAAGTCTGAGCTCCAGTTTCTGAGAATCTCTTCCAGCTCAATGAAAAAAAAAACATCTAACCGGCTGAGCGGAGCGAAATCAACACAATAATCAGTCAATCTGGCCTGCAGTATTCAACTCTGCACAATCATTATGACAGAGATCAGCACACAGAGCTCCTGTGAGGAGGTGTGCACAGAGCTGTGGCAGTGTAGTGTCCACGCTCAGACTGGGCTGATAGAAACTTAATGCAGCTCTTTTTATATTTCCTGACCTTAAAGGGCCATGAAAGCCCCTCGTTTCAACTGGGTGTTTTCACACCTCTACTTTGGAAAAAGTCAGAAAAGTGGGCGTGTCCAGCTCTGTTTAGGGGGGAGTGTCGGAGGAACTAAAGTGGGAGGGTGTGGGAGTGTCTATTTGTGCACGCGCAAGTTTCAGAGTCAAAATACACACAGGAGAAAGTGATGGTGTTTAACCTACATGGACATCTGTAGTCGAATTATTTGCCAAATTATTAAATGTTGGACTTTAACTGCAGTTTGGCTCTTTCATTCAGGGAATTCATTCATGCCTCTCGCGACAAACAAGATATTTGATTCGAGGATCTGCTCTAAGCGTTTATTTTTCATGCAGTGTTTGATACCGCACAGCGAATGAGAGAAAAAAAAACTCAGCATTTCCCGGAAACTTGGATGCACACGGCAGGTAGCGTCAGAAAGCCGCGTGTGTTATTCCGGTCACAAAATGCGGTGCTAACATTTCTGCACTCAGTGCAATAGTTAACTTAATTCGATACGAACAAACCGAATAAACAAAGAGCACTGGTCGCTCACTTACCAAATCTGTAGAGACAGGACAATCACCAGCAACTAGAGCCGCGTCTTTATGGAGAGAATACTACAAGCGAATCCAGATTTCAGCGTTTGCAGATGAGAACAGCTCTCAGGTAAACAATAATCCCCCTTAGACACGTAAGTTATTGTTGTCGCGCGTCGCGTACACTGTTAATCCACACGTGACTCAGAGCTCTCACAGAGAGAAAATGAAAACGAAACTGAACTGCAGCAAACTATAAAAGCAACACTTCACGCTTGTTTTGCCAACACAACGTGGCGTCTCTGTGGTGTAAACACGGTGACAATAATGAATATTAATGAAGTTGCACAATAGAGCGCGCTGATTGGTTTGAACCAAGCCTTACTCATGCATTAATGCAGCACACTGTAAGACGTAATAAGACACACTCTGGCACAGACGTCCAGTCTGCACGCTGGAATACACGCTATTATGTCATATAGGTGTCCTAATAGTGTTTTTAGCAGTGTGGGACACATATACGACTGTCAACAGCTCAAAAAATGTGTTTTGGTGTTTCGTGACCCTTTAAAATAGGATCCAAATCCCGCACAATTCGAGGCCCTACACGGCTTCCCCGCCCTCCGATTTGATTGACAGCCCCATATTAGCATGTCTCTTTAGCAATGTGTATAAACACATCAACAGTTGCACAAAGCAGCCGGGATTAACAGATCTGCTCAGCTCAGAGATCATCCATCATCAAATATGATCAAGAGCGAGTTTCACAAGTTTAATTCAGTGCACGTGTGTAATGAAGACCGTAAAATCACTGCATCATCAGCACAGCCGCGTGTCAGCCGTTATAAAAGATGACGCTTTAGTCCCGCTGTGTAGACGTTACATCAGCTTTATTCTGTACATCAACATAGCAGATATCCATACAGCCGAGATCAACCTGTATCCGGACAGTTACCGTGGAAAAAACAGTGCAAAGTTAAATGCGCGCATGTGTGTGACTCATCATTGCAGAAAGGCTTGAATTAACCCCACAGTAAACATGACCGCTGGGAAAGTTCCTCCTGTAGGGAGATCTGCTTCAGTTTTGTCTGTCACTGTGCAGATTATCCTCGCGAGACACAGCAGGTGCAGACTACATCCATCAGGGCGATTTCTGTGGTTCAGACAGCCAGGTGGGAGAGGTGGGCGGGGACAACCAGCTCATTAGCATTAAAGGCACAGGCAAGAACAAGAGCTGCAGTGTGGGAACAGCTCCATCTCCCAGATCCAGAAAGCTGACAGACACACGCAGGCTGATCTCACAGCTGGAGAAGGGGAAACCAGGAGCGCTTTAACACACATTACCCCAAACACTGGAACACTTCCATCATCAGACAGTTATAATCAAGCCTACACACATGGAGAATTAGAAAATGAAGCGTTCACTCGGCTCTCAGACTCTGGGCCGTGATTAGTCATGTTGAGAAAAGCTTTTCAGGGCAGAGATTTCAGTATTGTGTGTGTGTGTGTGTGTGTGTCATCATTAAACATGCAGACCCAAATCAATATTTAATTTGATGTATTTATTGAGGCGGTGGAGCAACACAGGAGGATGTACAGCTCTGCCTTCTGAATGTGGGAGATCAGCTTACACTCATCCAGCTGTACTGCAATGTGCATCAGTTAAGCGCGCGCGCGCACACACACACACACACACATACACACACACACACACACACACACTTCATGAACCACGTCAGGCCTGAAGTACTGAAGGAAACTTTATTAAAATAAACTAACAGAAACATCACAATGAGGACGACTCCACTAACACTACAGCGGGGCGAGTGTGTCCATCATCATCTTCATGCTCTCTCTCTCTCTCTCTCTCTCACACACACACACACAAATGAACAGTTCATATATACAGCTGCTCTCAGTGGATCCTCGTCAGCTCCTCCACGATCTTGATCACCTCATCCACCGTTGCCTCACGCTTCATCCCACTGCCGTCATCAATCTGAGGACACACACACACACACACACACACACACACACACACACACACACACACACACGTCTGAGGAGGAGAAACACATCTGAAGAGAAACACACACACACACACACTTGAGGAGAAACGCATCACATGACCATAGTTAGGGGCGCAGATTTGCTTTTGGCAGTGGTGGGGAGCTCATTTAATACCGAGCCCACACTAGACATGTAAAGCTGGAGGAGGGACAGTTTATTAGAGACGGTGTTCACTGAGGGCTCATATGTGCATCAGGAAAACTGGGACAATTTCCCACACGTCTTCATGTTACAACCAGGACTCCTCCTAGAGCTGGCCAGCCTTAGTCCAGGAGGGGATCAATAACCTGATGGCCACTCTGTCTGAGCTTCAAGAAGGACAACCATCTGTGCAGCAATCCACCAATCAGGAGTCTGTATGGCAGAGCGGGCAGACGGAAGACACTCCCCGCCTGGAGTTTACCATCTGCAGGACTCTCAGAGCATCAGAAACTAAACTCTCTGCTCTGATGAGACTCAAACTGAACTGTTTGGAGTGAACGCCAGGCGTTACGTGTGGAGAACTGCAGGCGGCGCTCATCAGCAGGCTAACAGCATCCCTACAGTGAAGCATGGTGGTGTTGGCATCATGCTGTGGGGATGTGTTTCAGCAGCAGGAACTGGAAGACTAGTCAGGATAGAGGGAAAGATGAATGCAGCGATGTACAGAGACATCCTGAATGAAGACCTGCACAAGAGTGCTCTCCACCTCAGACTGGGGCGACGCTTCATCTTCCAGCAGGACAATGACCCAAAGCACACCGCCAACATATCAATGCAGCGGCACAGCAAGAGCCCAGACCTAAATCCTATTGAGCATCTCTGGAGAGATCTGAAAATGGCTGAACACCGTCACTTCCTATCCAACCTGAGAGAGCTGGAGAGGTCCTGCAAAGAGGAACGGGCAAACATCCCCAAAGACAGCTGTGCAGAGCTCATCATATTCAGAAAGACTCGACGCTGTAATCACTGACAAAGGAGCATCAACAGAGTCTTGAGCAAAGCCTGAGAACACTGATGTACATCTGATTTATCCGCTTTATTTAATTAATTCAAACAATTTCAGAAACTCTCTCCACATTGTCATTATGGGGGATTGTGTGTAGAATGTTGAGGACATAGAGGAATTGAATCCATTGTGGAGTAAGGCTGGAACAGAAACACATGAGGAAGCAGAAGCGCTGTCAGTTCTTTACAAATGCAGAGCATATCTCAGAATCTCCACATCGCCACAGTCTAGCCAGTGTATACTGCCATTTCTGCACATTACGCTGAGAGGACTTCACATGTGTGTGTGCAAACAGAACCGCACACGCTCCATTCACACTCCAGAACTTTAATAAATCAGGATTAGTCGATTACTGGCGGCCACATTTCAGTAACCTGTGGACACTGGTGGAGACACGTCCCCTCAGCCCATGCTAATTCTACACCACCGACCACACGGGTGTGCATGTGTGTGTGTGTGTGTCACCTGCAGTGTGCTGACCACCTCCTGCATCTTCGCTCGACCCAAATCCAGGAAGCTCTCGATCAGATCCCCGTCAATGAAGCCTGTGGCCTGCTCCGTCTTACGCTCCGTGTGGAACGACCTCCAGGTGGTGCTAGTCAAGGTCAAAGGTCACGGTTCTCACTCACACACACACACACACACACACACACCTGCTAAAGGATATAAGCTGTGCTCGATCTTGCCGACGCTCTTGATGACCTTGTTAAGGCGGTTCTGCAGATCCAGCAGTAAACTGTACCAGCCCTCTGACAGAGACGTCACCAGACCTGCACACACACACACACACACACACACACACACACACACACACACACACACACACACACACACACACACACACACACACACACACACACACACACACACACACAATCATCATCATCATCATCATCATGCTGCTAACAGCAGAGGTTCATCTCCCACACACACACACACACACACACACACACACACACACACACACACACACACACACACACGCGCACACACACACGCGCACACACACACGCGCACACACACACGCGCACACACACACGCGCACACACACACGCGCACACACACACGCGCACACACACACGCGCACACACACACGCGCACACACACACACGCACACACACACACGCACACACACACACGCACACACACACACACACACACACACACACGCGCACACACACACGCGCACACACACACGCGCACACACACACGCGCACACACACACGCGCACACACACACACACGGTGCAGTGTTTTACCGATCATGCCGTTGACGGTGCCGAACAGCACTGAGCCCTGTGTGGGTGTGGAGCTCTCGCCCAGGTTCTGCAGCACCAGCGACCCGTGAGAGAAAACATTGACGAACTCGCCCAGGTGGAACAGACCCACCTCCTGCAGGTGCTGCCGCTCCTCGTCTGTGGTGGCAGCGCTGGAGACACACACACACACACACACACACAGTGCAGGAGCGTTAGTCAGGTGTGTGGGGGGTACAGCACATGTATCTGGACGTTTGAGCAGCTCCGCTGTTACCTGTCCTTCTGGCAGACGAACAGGTTGAAGGCGTTCTCCGCCCCGAGGAAGTTGTCGTCGTCCAGGATCTCCACTGCACTCA
This sequence comes from Danio rerio, assembly GCF_049306965.1. Classification (NCBI taxonomy): domain Eukaryota; kingdom Metazoa; phylum Chordata; class Actinopteri; order Cypriniformes; family Danionidae; genus Danio; species Danio rerio. The sequence continues at coordinate 54,143,950 of NC_133193.1, read as the reverse complement.
TCCAGTTGGGGTTGAAATCTCGAGCGATCTGCAGATATAAAGCAGAGGACATGAGGAAGCTGCAGCGTTGAGTCCCAGAATGCAGTGCGGCGGGGGGGCGGGGCGTCACCTCCTCGAAGCTGCCCTCCATGGGCTTATAGGCCAGCAGCAGCACGGAGCGCATCAGGTCTCCCACCAGGATGAAGTCTCCTTTGGTCTTCAGGTACAGCGCCATGATGTTGTTGTAGTGGTTGCACTCGGTGCGCAGCTCCTTCTCTGCGGTCCACTCGTACAGACGCACCTGCAGGCGGAGCACAGCGTCAGCACCGCACACCCCGACCCAACCGCTGACTGACCCACACACCCCGACTGACCCACACACCCAATCGCTGACCGACCCACACACCCCGACTGACCCACACACCCCGACTGACCCAAACACCCCGACTGACCCAACAGCTGAGTGACCCACCCCCCTAGAGACAGCACACCTGACCAACCCAAACCCTGACTGCCCGGGCCGGGCCGACTCACCGTGCTGTTGATGCTGGCCAGCAGTTTACCATTGAACTCCACCATGGAGTAAACGGCACCCTTCACCTCCTTCTCCGCCACCGTCTGCAGTTTACCTGAACACACATGCACAGGTCAGCTGTGTATGACAGTAACTGTGGTCATCATCTGCACTCGCTCACACACACACACACACACACACTTCATTCATTAGTCTAGATGTGTTGTTTACACTGCACGGCTCTCACCGCTACAGAGCAACGTGTCTTCTGCTGCTGCGTCTCTCTTCTTCAGTGGAAATAAACTTGCGGGTGGAAAAGATGTGACATGTGAGCGGCCCGCTGCTGTAGTTAACCCAGTGTGTGTGTGTGTGTGTGTATTAGCCTCGGCGTATAGACTCGGGACTTGAAGCTAGCGCACAGCTGCAGTGGTTCGGTCATGTGCAGCAGACGGCGGCGTTCAGAAGCCTGTACGAGTAATAATGCGAATGTTTCCGGCCGCTCGCGCCTCTCGCTTCATGTCAGGAGACTCCAGCTCTGCACAGCCGTCACCTGCAGCTGCTGTAGTGAACAGACGCACGCCACTTCAGAACTATAGCAGCCGCTTCTCCCCTCGACCAGTTATTTCTGAGTACAAATACAGCCCGCGGGCCGCCAACTGAGCAGCCCTGCTGTAGAGTGTGTGTGTGTGTGTGTGTGTGTGTGTGTGTTCAGTGATGCTCACCGTCAGTATAGTGGAAGACGATGATGCGGCCCTGCTTTGGCTCCGCCTCCTCTGGGTAAACCATCGCCGTGCCGACGATGAAGTAAACAGCAGGATCTCGACCCAGTTTGCAGGACACCATGCTGAGGGCGTACTCGTTCTGCAGGAACTGATGAGCGTGCAGCACTGCAGAAGAAGAAGAAGCTTTAGAGCTCACGCATGCAGAGATACGGCGACATTAGCGTCTGCGCTACAGCTGCATTAGCGTCTGCACACCCACCCTCAAACGTGTGCTGGTCCACCACCAGTAAGCTGTGCACCTCCACCTCCTCCCCGAATGACGTCTCATGGGGCGACGTGCTGCTGGGGAACAGCTTACTGGAGCTCACACTGCTGGACAGAGCCTGACACACACACACACACACACACACACACGTCAGACGAAAATCCACACCTTTGCTAACACTCATGACAAAACATACTCTAACACACACACACACACCTGTGTGCTGGCGCTGGGCCGTACGGCTGCTGTGGTTCCACTGGCGTCCTGCATTTCAACTCTACTGGACAAAACTCCAAAACACTGAGACACCTCCTGATAACAGATCCGCCTGTCAACACACACACACACACACACACACACACACACGTCAGTCTGATAAAAACTAAATCTGGCAACCAGATCACAGCACGCACGCACACACACACACACGCACGCGCACACACTGGCACACTCACTTGGGGGACTCGTAGAGCGGCACAGTCCGGATGTGGAGCTTCTGGATCTCGTCAATGGTGCCGATGGTGAGAGTGCTGTTATTGGCCAGAGCCAGACTGGAGGAGGAAAAGCAGAGCTGTGATTGGCTGACGGTGCACACCTGTTCTCACACACACCCGAGGAGTGCTTCAGTGTCAGGCCTGAACACAGCTGCAGCAGCACCACTGCAGGAACGTCCCACTGGCTGACATTCCCAGACTCCCATTGGCCAGTGCTGTAATGGGTGGGCGTGGCTCTGAGGCTCACATTAGGCATGTGTGTGTGTGTGTGTGTGTGCTGTTGTGTGTTGTTTACAGTGCTGTACCTGTCCGGGTAGCCCTCAGAGTTGAGCGGGCACATGTAGTTGACCTCCTTCAGGTTGACGTTGGAGAACACCAGCTTGTGGTTGCTGGAGTAGATGACGGTGGGCCGGTCGGAGCAGGCGAACACGTTGGAGGTGGAGAGCGAGCGGAACGTGCGCAGGACGGTGGGCTGAGTGCCGAGAGTCACCTTCTTACGCTCGCTCAGAACACCTGCACACACACACACACACAGACACACACACACACAGACACATCCTGAGAAACACACTTACTCTAGGACCAGCTCAAGAAAGAAAAATATTAAACGAACTTGAACAGCGGTCTATACTGACCAAGCTGATGTGTCAAGAGAGAGTGTGTGTGTGTGTGTGTGTGTGTGTGTGTGTGCTGTTTTAACCTGTCTGAATATCCAGGCCGAAGTAGAAGAGCGCTCCGTCTCCCAGCGCACACAGCAGGTAGTGGCTGCCCTCGAAGGTGGTCATGAGGATGGAGCGAGGGATGATCTCTGAGAAACACACACACACACACACACACACACACACACACACACACAGTCATACATTAAACATTGTCCTCATACAGCAGAGGGAAGCTGACAGTACACTCAATAACACATGTGAGCAGCATTAGAGACGTGTCCTGTACACTGCTGAACGCATGTCTGATGGCTGCATGAGGAGAAACAGGCATACACTCACTGATATAAAGAGCTCACCGTTCATCTGTACACGTGTGTTTATGCACACGCACCGCAGACAACAGCAAACACACACACACACACACACACACACACACACACACACACACACACAGTGAATGTGAGCAGATAACTGCAGGGTAACTTCAGCTGTTATTATATTCCACAGGCGGTTCTCACTGGTCAGATGTGCTGAATGAGGAGAGTAAACAACAGCAGCACTCACACCAGACCAACACTACACTAACACTAGACCAACACTAGACTAACACTAGACCAACACCAAACACTAGATCAACACTAGACCAACACTAGACTAACACTAGACTAACACCAAACACCAGACCAACACTAGACCAACACTAGACTAACACTAGACCAACACTAGACCAACACTAGACTAACACTAGACCAACACTAGACTAACACTAGACCAACACCAAACACTATATCAACACTAGATCAACGCTAGACTAACACCAAACACCAGACCAACACTAGACCAACACTAGACTAACACTAGACTAACACTAGACTAACACTAGACTAACACCAAACACTATATCAACACTAGATCAACGCTAGACTAACACTAGACTAACACTAGACTAACACCAGACCAATACTAGACCAACACTAGACTAACACTAGACTAACACTTGACTAACACCAAACACTAGATCAACACTAGATCCACGCTAGACTAACACTAGACTAACACTAGACTAACACTAGACTAACACCAAACACTATATCAACACTAGATCAACGCTAGACTAACACTAGACTAACACCAAACACCAGACCAATACTAGACCAACACTAGACTAACACTAGACTAACACTTGACTAACACCAAACACTAGATCAACACTAGATCCACGCTAGACTAACACCAAACACTAGATCAACACTAGACCAACACCAAACACTAGATCAACACTAGACCAACACTAGACTAACACTAGACTAACACCAAACACCAGACCAACACTAGACCAACACTAGACTAACACTAGACTAACACTAGACCAACACCAAACACTATATCAACACTAGATCAACACTAGACCAACACCAAACACCAGACCAACACTAGACCAACACTAGACTAACACTAGACTAACACCAAACACTAGATCAACACTAGATAAACACTAGACTAACACTAGACTAACACTAGATCAACACCAAACACTAGATCAACACTAGACCAACACCAAACACCAGACCAACACTAGACCAACACTAGACTAACACTAGACTAACACTAGACTAACACTAGACTAACACCAAACACTAGATCAACACTAGATAAACACTAGATTAACACTAGACTAACACTAGATCAACACTAAACACTATATCAACACTAGACTCACACTAGACTAACACCAAACACTAGATCAACACTAGACTCACACTAGACTAACACCAAACACTAGATCAACACTAGACTAACACTAAACACTAGATCAACACTAGATCAACACTAGACTACCACCTAACACTAAACTAACACTAGACTAAGCTGGACAGGACTCCTGCATGCAGTGACCCACAGCACAGGCCTTCAGCGCTGCATCTACATCAACATGCTGTGGATCTGCAGTCTCAGTCCTGAAGCAGCGGGTCTCCATGATCCCGTGTTGAGTTCTTGCAGTGTTCTGTTGACACTGGAGAGGTGTGCACTGCTAACCTGCTGTAGAAGCGGCTGACGCTCACCAGAGTAGAAAAGCGGCAGATGTGCAGCAACGGTTATCAGGAGGTGAAGAGAACAGAGTCCAGCAGGAGCTCCTGCACTGCACTCCACACACCATCAACACTCACAACACACGCTTAGCCACGCCCATACCACTCCCAGCCCCGCCCACATCACGCTTAGCCCCACTCACTCACTTCCGTCTGCCAGATTGTGTGTCTGCCTGTGTGTGTGTGTGTGTGTGTGTGTGTGTGTGTGTGTGTGTGTGTGTGTGTGTGTGTGTGTGTGTGTGTCTCACCTCCGCCCAGCATCTCCTTGTGCAGAGGGGTGAAGCAGGGCAGCTTGAGCAGGCGGGCGGAGATGTCGGTCCAGAGCCCCACAGCACATATGCAGGAGTCAGCAGTGCGCTCGCCCAGAGGAGTGATGTCCAGACACGCCACCTCATGCTCCATCTCTGTAGAGCTGCAAAACACACACACACACTGTTTTAAACAGCAGGTGGCGCTCTCCGTAATGCTGATGAACGAGTGCTCATGTCATCTCAGAATCTACACTGTCTGAAGTGCTAGAGAAGTGACGGTGTGTGTGTGTGTGTGTGTACCTGATCTGCTTGAGTTCTCCGCTCAGGATCTGCAGGTAGTACAGCACTCTGCCCACCGCCAGCACCACCTGTGTGTTGTTGCAGGACGCCACGCTGATGTTCCTGCCCTGCGGCTCCTTCCACTCGCTGACCAGAGCCTTACTGTCCTGAGTGACCAGCCGCACCGACACCGAGGTGATCTGAGCACACACACACACACACACACACACACACACACACACACACACACACACACACACACACACACACACACACACACACACACACACAGGTTAACAAGCTGCCCACCCAAACCCACACACGCACGCATGCATGCGCGCACACACACACACACACACACACACACACACAAACACACGCACGGCAGCTTTACCTGTATGAGCTGCTGATGCGCCACATTCCCACAGAAGAAGGTCTGCTGGTTATCCACAAACCCCTGCAGCTCCGTCTCCTCCACCTCCTCTCCACTCAGCATCAGCACCCTGCACACACAGGCGTGATGTAAGTGTGTGTGTGTGTGTGTGTGTGTGTGGATCAGCTATGGACTGAGCTAAACTTCTAAACTCTTCTCACCTGGTCTGACCAACGAAAGACAAAACCAGCATATCATCAGTGTCTCTGCTGGACTCTGAGCGAAGAGGCCACAGACCTGCACACACACACACACACACACACACACACACACACACACACACACACACACACACACAATCAGAGTCCTGCCAATGAATATCAATAACACCAATAGGAGTGTTTGTGCATGGTCCTCATGATCTCCAGGGTCATGCACCCCTTCATATGAGCGACGCATCAGCACTACAGGTAAAGGTGTGCAGAGATTCTGTAAACTGCAGGTGTGATCAACAGCAAACCTTTGATTCCCGGCAGGTCGATGCTGGCGTGCTCGTGGATCCCAATACCGTTCCGGATGATCCTGAGAGAGCCTTCCTTAAACGCTCCGGAGCACGTCACCAACTGCAGGAACACACACACACACACACACACACACACACACACACACGTAATGTTTCTGCTCTAACCCTCACAGGAATCAATCATCGTTTGATCATCAGGTTAATGAGCCGTGTGTGGATCAGTCATGACTGACTCTGCTATACTTGAGGGGACGTTTAAATTACAGTCATGCTAATAAGTTTACAGCGGTCACCATGGAAACAGGTTATAGGCGAGTCTGCAGCTCATTCAGCTCCTCTGCTGGTTCCTTCATGTGTTCGATTACAGGAGTTTCCTGACGTCAAACTGACGTCAGAGCAAGCTAATATGTAATGAAAATATTCAATAATAATAATAATAATAATAATAATAATACTACACGCTTTAAACTGACACGCCACACGCCTGCTCCAGAGGAGAACACTCATGCTGCATCTGTGCTCAGATCAGGGTTTAAATGCAGTGGTCGTGTCTAATTAAACTGAAGGAGCACAGGAAAACGTGTGTGTGTGTGTGTGTGTGTGTGTGTGTGTGTGTGTGTCTCTCTCTCTCACCTGGCCTTGCCCTTGCCGCTCCAGGTCCACCACACACATGTCCACTATTGGGCCCAGGTTAGTGAAGGTCTCCATCACCCCCACATACGAGCCCTGGTCATTACTGTCCACGTTCAGCTGCACACATACACAATGGCATTAACACACACACACACACACACGGACAGCACCATCACAGAGCCAGGGTCCGTCTGCAGCAACACTGACCTTCACCAGCTGAGAGTCTCCCAGTCTGGATCCCACAAACACCACCCCGTTATCCAGATAGGTCAAACACTCGGCGATGGACGTCTGAAACACAAGCAGAGGCTGAAGAGTGCAGAGTGTGTGTGTGTGCGCACTCAGACGTCTGACACACACTCATGAACATTGACTCGCTCCCTCTGTTCAACACAGCTTCCTCTCTACAGCCGCATCCTTCACCCTGCAGCAAGAGCTGGATCTGATCCTCTTCTGGATTTTACACTGTCAGCTTCATTTTAAATGATGGAAGTGTGCATGTGTGTGTGTGTGAGTGTGTGTGTATATGAGTGTGTGTGTGTATATGAGTGTGTGTGTGTGAGTGTATATATGAGTGCGTGTGTAAGTGTGTGTGTATCTGCACACCTCTCCCAGCAGCTCCACATGCAGGTCCTTCAGCACCACGGCTCCGTCCATCAGCTCCTCCTTCTCCAGCAGCAGCATGAACAGCCGGCCCTCCATATCGCCCAGCAGGTACCGCGAGCCGTTCGGGTCCACACGGTTGTGGCACACGATGGTGCTTTGCTGCGGGTCCACAAAACACACTTTACATACTGCACACTTATGCACACACACACACACACACACACACAACACCAATGGAGGAGGCGGCTCACCTTGATAATGGGCGGAGCAACGGCCAGGTATTTATCTCCATTGTGGTAGGTGATGGACTCCTGCCCGATGATGATGGCTCCGCCGAACGGCTCCGGGACTGAAACCGCACAGTTAGTGTGTATAAGAGGCGCTGTGAGGACGTCTGACGGCGGCATTAGTCTGATTAACTCGGTCAGGTGGTTTAGAGATTACAGGAAACTCTGCCTACACTTCCCTCTTCCCCAACTCTACTGAGAGCTACTGCAGAGTCACACGGTACTCATGAGGAGGACGCAGAGCGCGGCTTTAGAGCCCACAGCGCCACCTGCTGGCCAGAACTGAGCTCAGAGCTCCTCAAGAGTGAACATGCTGCAGTCTGCATGTCTCTGAGCGGACTCTACAGTTCACTGCTCTGACACATGACGTGTTCATTACTGTTGATTGTGAAGGAGAACAGCAGCTTCTCCTGAGCAGGTGAGTCATAAGCTCACGTTACCATGGCAATAAGCCCCACCCTAAAGTGTGCTCACCTGGAATGACCATCGATGCCTCGGCCTCCACGTTCTCCTGCTTCCAGGGCCCTTTATTGAACTCCTTCTCCCGCAGGGAAACCTCGTATGTCTTCACGTGTCGGCCCTGCGGGTCCTGGACAGCAGACAACAGCACATGACCTCTGACCTGCACATGACCTCTGCCCCCCGCTGCAGATATATACACACATACCTGGTATATGAAGCAGACGGTGGGGGCCTGGCAGCCGTACAGGAACTGGACATCGATGACCTGCAGCTCCTCCAGCCGGATGTTGAAGGCCTTGAGCTCCCTGTTCTCTCGGTCCAGCGGGATCACCTTGAACAGCCCGTCGTACAGCCGCAGCCCGATCATGCGGCACTCTGGGTCCACGATGCCGATGATCCCGGTCTCCGACGGCCGGCCAATGCGGTCCTGTGGGAGAGCGAATCGTCAGTCTGAGACGGAGACAGAACACACACACACACACAAACACACACACACACACACACACACACACACACAGCTGTACCTGCACGTTGCCGTGGGCTCGGGTGATGATGTCGATGCTGTCTCCGCTCTGCTTGTACTCCAGGATGCAGGCGTTGTATTTGGCCGTCAGAATGAACAGAAGGTCTTTGCTCTCTCCCTACACACACACACACACACACACACACACACACACACACAAACAGGTGTGTCACAGACAGTCTAATCTGACGTTCAGAGCTGTGTCTCCGCTATGATCCGATCTTCGCTCCGGTGTGTGTGTGTGTGAGTGTGTGTGTGTCACCTTGGGCCTGAACAGCTCCATCACCGCGATCTTGCCGTACATGCCGACCTCTTTGACCGGCCGCAGCCCCTCCGCCGTCACCGCGTAGATCTCCAGCCGCGTGTTCTTGGCGATGAGCAGGTTCAGGTCCTCGGCGGAGGTGAAGTGGCCTGAGCACACACATAGAGCTCATCACTGTCATCATCAATATTAATATTACAGTGATTGATCAGTTCCTCATCTCTGTCTCTTATACACACACACACACACACACACACACACACACTGTGACGCAGGAGACTGAAGTTTCTCCGTGTTTACTGAGGCAGCGGGGACGTTATATTAACACAACACACGGGCTGTGCTGACAGCTGATAAACAACTGAACAATCAACTAACCAGTACATTACCTGCTTATACCCACCGACCCAACTAACTAGCTAACGTTAGTCGTAGAGCGCGCATTAGCAGAGGCCTGGCGCGCGCGCGGGATATAAACACACTCCACACACACTCACCCGTGATGCAGGCGTTCACCGCCGTGGGCTTCTGCGCGGTCACCACGTAGTTGTAGGACATGGCGTTCAGTAAACACACACGAACAGCCAGAAACGATGAGAAACGCGGTTTACAGCGAGATTTGTTTGCATGAATCCGCTGAAGAGACTCTTATCCGCCGCAGCAGCACAGCGTCAGTGACCCAGCGGAGCGCCGCCCGCGGCCTGGAGGACACACTGCAGCGCGCTGTCACTAGAGCATGAGGAAGGTAAACATTAGCGATGGCCCTAATGCATTTCCTGTGCTACATGTTTAATTTCTAGAGCTTACTAAAATCCAAAAAGCTCCACATATGAATAAATAATGCGATGATAGCTGTTTTAACGAGAAGATATGACTGAAATGCCTCTTGTTAGAGTTCTGAAACAGATAAGCAGGAAGCTGCTGCTGAACTGTGGAGACGATAAACAGGAGGAAACTACAGGAGACACACCGCAAACACCCCCGAGCAGCCCTTACCGAGCAGCCCTTACCGAGCAGCGCATTCAGCGAAGAGGAGAAAACTGTCCCGCATCAGGGCGACGGGGTATCTGCAGACTGATGCTCTTTATTTAAAAAAAAACACACACACACACACACACACACACACACACACACACACACACACACACACAGCCAATAAATCCAAAAGAGTCTTTATTTCTGTGTTTGCTCATGAACATGTCTCCTCCATCATATGAACAGAAATAATCATCGGCAGAATACAGAAGAGCACAGCTGAACTCCACACAGGAGGAGTGTGTCTACAGCACGCACACACACATACACCTGCAGACAGGTGACACTTTCTCACTCACACACACACACACACACACACACACAGGGCTGATTTCGTCCCTTTTATGATAACACGTTTAAACACACCACTGATCTAAACTGTGCAAATGTGCTTCTGATTTACACACAATGTACAAAGATCACACACACACACTCTCTCTCTCTCTCTCTCTCTCTCTCTCTCTCTCTCTCTCTCTCTCTCTCAGACTGAGCTCTTAAGCGTTCAGCATAATAAACACACAGATGATGCAATAAAGTGAACAAACAAACATCTCTACACTAATAATGGCAGATCCATAAGCAGCGACTCATCCGTCCAGACCGACCACAGAGAGGTTCAACATATATACACACACACACACACACACACACACACACACACACACACACGTGTGAAGGCACTTCAGAAGCGGATGGGGAGCTGCCTCCATCACTGTTTTCTCACACACTCTCGTCTCTCTTTAATGCTCCGTGGTGCGCACACACACACACACACACCTCTCTGCAGAACTGTTCCAGCATTAGGGTTTCAGGATTGTCAGCTGCTGAACTGAACAGCCGATCAGAGATGAGGAGGAGGAGCAGCAGATGAGGGCAGATCCACACCTGCAGGAGCAGCGCAGCGTCCCTCAGCCGGTGCAGGTACAGGTGATTGTCTGCAGGTACTGATGGTCTCTCCGCTTCACTTGCTCTGGAAGTTGCTGAGCTCCAGGTCCTCCTTGCGGCGCCGCTGCTGGGCGAACAGTGAGCTGAACGGGTAGAGCTTGGCTTTGGCGGGGAAGCGCTGCCCGGCGATCTCCACCTCGTAGTCTCCGCGGTTGATGAACTCGGGCGTGATCACCGCGGGCGCGCCGTCCTCCAGCCGCCGGATGAAGCCCAGACACACGTGCCGCTGCAGGGTGTAGCTGTAGGCGCTGCTGCTGGTGGTGCCCGCTAGCTGCCCGCTGCGATATATGGGCTCACCCCACCACGGCCACAGGTCCAACTCCGCATCATGATCCTCCAGAACCAGCATGAGGAAGCGCCGCGTCACCCCTAACTCACGCTGCTGCAGCAGAGCGGCCCGGCCCAGGAAATCTGTGTCCTGCAGGAGCCAGAGTCCAACACACACACACACACACACACACACACACACACACACACACACACACACAGAGTTGTAGGTGAGCAGACTTTTTAGAGGGTTAGGGTCAGGGTCAGGGTTAAGGTCAGGATCAGGGTCTGCAGTGGTAAGGGCATGAGATCAGCCGTTCCTCCTGCAGTCGCAGCGCTCTCTTGTGTTGCATTGTGGGTAACTGCTACAGAGGGATGTCCGTCTGAAACACTGACCTTGTCAAACTTGACCCTGAACTCGCGTCCGCACTCCAGCGGTGTGGTGAACGAGTCCAGATCCTGACCCCAGAACGCAAAGAACTTCTCGATGCGCAGACTCCGCAGAGCGTAGTAGCCGGCGTTGCGGATGCCGTACTTCTGGCCCACCGACATCACCTCATTATACACGTGCAGTGCATACTGGGAAAGCAGAATCACCGAGTCACAACCGCTCTGAGTGTGTGTGTGTGTGTGTGTGTGTGTGCAGATGATGATGATCTAGATCAGCAGGTGATGCTGCAGGTGTGAGTGTGTGACTGACCTCAATGGGAATATACAGCATGAACCCCGGCTCTCCTGTGTGTGTCATGCTCATCACTCTGATGCCGTTAGCGTAGCCCACGCTCATTTCCTGCAAAACACACACACACACACTCAGGTGACGTCACACGACCACACAGGAGACATCACATGACCACACAGGAGACGTCACATGACCACACAGGCGTCTCACCTTACAGAAGAGCGAAGGGAAGTGCTCTGGAGTCATGGACACATACGAGAGTTCGGACAGCACATCCATGGCTCGAGGACCAATCAGATTCAGCGCTGAAGGAAACATGATAAAGGTTACAGCATCAGGTGCACACACACACACACACACACACACACACACTCCTGACGGACACCTGCTGACCTGTGTACTTCCAGCTGACGTCCTCCAGGTGGAGCTGCGGGTCGCTCGGCATGTGCTGCTTCATCCAGGACCAGCAGTGCACTTGCTGATCAGTGGGAGAGATGATGAAGAAGCTGGAGGAGGAGCAGAGGAGGAGTGAACACCTCGCACACACACACACACACACACACTCACCCTCCAGCTGACTGACAGTGAGGGAGAGCAATATACTGACACTGAGGACACACTGAACCTGTTCTTGCTGAGGCGCACCACGCTGCAGTCGTTCTCGTAGCCTCCTCTGGCGTTCAGCATGCCCGTGTGCACGATGTGCCCGACCGGAACATCCAGATCATTAGCACAGAGACGCTGCAGCAGATGCAGAGCCTGATCCCCTGAGGACTGACACACACACACACACACACACACACTCAGATGAAGGCTGTGCTCCTCAGACGGGTCACTCAGGCCATGATGAGGTGTGTCGGACTCACTGTGAGCTCAAACTTGGTGAAGGAGGACATGTCGATCACACACACCGCCTCCTTACAGCACTTCACCTCCGCGCCCACGATATCAAACCAGTCCGGCTTGTAGAAGGTCTTACTCTGATCCAGCGCCAGCAGGTCTGCGGACAGAACAGCGTTACTCAGGGCTCAGGCGATGCTAATCTACACTCCGCTAATCCCCTCTCCACCGGTGCGTCGGAGGCTCCTCACCCTTCCCTGCGGGGACGAAGTATTTAGCGCGCTCGAAGCCGTGTTTCTCCATCCAGCGGGCGCCCTGCGTGTCCAGCCGGTCATACAGGGGACTGGTGCGCAGCTGCCGGCCCGTCTGGAAGTCCCAGCGCGGAACCTTCAGCTCATACAGCAGCGCTGACAACACAACACACACACACACACACACACACTTATTCATTACACACTTCTGAGAACACACACAGCGCAGAGTCAGAGCAGCTGATATTCCTGCCATGATAGACCGGGGCGGTGCCACCTTCATGATGCAGAGAACAAGAGCTGTGATTGGTTGCCTGTGTGGTGATGAGTGGGTGTTGCTGAGAGAGCAGTGAGGGTGGAGCTGAGTTGTGTGGGTGTGGCTGAGGGCAGAGGGGGTGGGGTTGAGAGTTGTGGGGCGGAGCGAGGCCGGTGGTGAGAGATGAGTATCCACCGGTTCAGTGCCTCACTCTGCCCTGGATGAGCCTGAGTGTGTGTGTGTGTGTGTGTGTGTGTGCTGCTGCTGCTGCTACAGTCGTTTACAGTTCAGGTGTTAACTCAAAACACCTGTGTAGGAACTCGCCTCAGTAGAGCACAGAAACTGCTCTGCCGACTAGTGTTAGAGTCGGGTCACTGCAGCACAGACAGAACACTGAAGCTGTTGATGAAGAGGTGGTCGGGTCTGAGTACAGCACCGGTTCAGCTCCGGCAGTCTCAGTCTGATCTTTTAAATTTGAATCCAGATATTTGTCTGATGCTGCAGAAACACACTTCACCAGCTCTGCACCCTCTATCACACACACACACACACACACACACACAGATTCTGCATGGTCCTCGTTACTCACGCATCACCTCCATCACCCGGTGCCGCAGGAAGGTGCGGCTGCTCTGCAGGTTCCCGAAGCGCTTGATGTCTAGAGGCCAGACGTTGGCGCTGGGGTACCCGTGTGTCATCCACTCCGCCAGAAACCTGCGGCACACGAACACCATAAACATCTTCATCATCATCATCAACACATGACCGCAGACCCACAGGCTGCTTACTTCCCCGCTCCGCCGGCGAACGACAGGCCGGACGAGTTCATGCCTGCCAGCACGAAGTACCCGCCGGCACCCGGAGTCTCACCCATCAGGCAGCGCATGTCCGGCGTGAAGGACTCGGGGCAGTTGACCAGCTGCTGCACCTCACAGGCCTCCAGAGCCGGCATCCGGCGCAGCAGAGCACTCAGCATCGGCTCTACACACACACACACAATGCAGAGAACTCAGCACACACACCGCAGACGAGAGCTCCACTCACACACACACACACACACACACCTGAGAGCCGCTGGAGGAGTGGGCACAGATTTACACTCCAACTCTAATATGCAGCAGCAAAAACAGCACGATCTCCAACATTCCCTGAACATGCTCTCGAGTGTTCATCAGGAGAAGGAGTGTGTGTGTGTGTGTGTGTGTGTGTGTGTGTGTGTGTGTGTGTGTGTGTGTGTGTGTGGCTTTCATAAGCTGCTGTGATTGGTGGTGAAACTAAACATCTTCACTCTCAGCAGGACGGCAGCTCATATGATAATTACACACACACACACACACACACACACACACACACACACACACACACACACACACACACACACACACACACACACATTATCTAGAGCATCAGGAGCTGCTGTTTGCTTTTGTTTGTGTGTGTCCACTGACCGAAGTGATCCCAGTCCTCCTGCATGTTCTGCACCTCCAGCTGGTTGCGTCCCTCAGTGAAGATGGGTTTGGGGTTCTTCTCGAAACCTCCAGACAGGATTCCCCCATGCCAAGAGCGCGCATAGATCCGTCCGTCCATGTCGATCACCACTGCGAGACAGAGACAGAAACCGTCATAAACAGAGAGAGAATAGATCAGTAACAAGGTGTAGTTAGGGTTCTCCTGTAGTTTCAGTGTTTTCAGGTGTAGTTTCAGTGTTTTCAGGTGTAGTTTCTGTGTTTTCAGGTGTAGTTTCAGCGTTTTCAGGTGTAGTTTCAGTGTTTTCAGTTTCTGTGTTTTCAGGTGTAGCTCTGTCTGCAGATGTAGTTGAGGTCTCACCTGGACTGTCGGACGGTAGCGGCTCAGAAAGAGGTTTGGTCAGCAGGTAGAAGTGCTCACATCCATGCAGAGGAACAGACACCTTCACCTCACTGCTCTGACCCAGCTCATACGCCCACTGAAACACACACACACACACACATACACACAGACACACACACACACAGAATTCTGTTTGACAGGCCAGATCTGCAGTGCATTGTGGGTAGTCCTGTGTTGTCCAGACTCACCTGTCCAGCACAGTTGACAAAGTATTCACACTCCACTGACCCGCGATCAGTCTCCACTGCGGCCACGTGACCATTCTTCATCAGCACGTGTGTGACGCTGGTGTGTTCAAAGATCTGCACACCTGACAGGTGAAACACACGCACACACATCAGCTAATGACACAGAAACACCTGACAGGTGACACACACACACACACATCTCTGCGTACCGTTAGCTGCTGCCGCCACCGCCATCGCATGATTGACATCGGGTGGAGAAACCACAGCGTCCCCCGGCAGGTGCAGAGCGCCCACCAGATCATGAATATTAACCAGTGGGTGGAGCTTTGACACCTCTTTAGGCTTGATGATGCTGCAGGCCACGCCCAGAGCCCTGTGGACACACAGGTGATTCAGTGACACAGCACAAGGCCTACATCTGCTGATGCTCTACAGACACTCAATGCCAAGAGAACAGACGACTGTGTGGACAAATACAGCATTAAAGAGTGTAGGCGGAGCCACATCCGGCCCTTCTGCACACACACACACACACACACACACACACACACACACTCCTCCAGATTTCTGTGTTTGTCTTCATGTAGAGAAGCGGCTTACTTCAGTCTGGACGCCAGACGCTTCAGAGACAGAAACCGGTCCTGATTCTGCGCCAGACACAGAGATCCGGTGCGGACGAATCCTGCAGGAAACACACACACAGATGAGCCAGTGAGTGTATAATGAGAGATGTGTGTGTGTGAGTGTGTGTTGCGCACCGGTGCTGACGCCGGTCTCCTGCTGCAGCCGCTCGTACAGTGCACTGGAGTAATCCGCCATCTGACTCTCGATGGACAGCGGTTTGGCCACGCTCACGATGCCCGCGCAGAAGCGGGTGGTGCCGGCTCCGAGCCTACAGTGCACACACACACACACACGCATGAGGAACTCCGCCCTCGAGCAGCAGTGTATCCCACAGTGCACCTGTGCAGCGCTCACCTGCCCTGCTCCAGCAGCAGGATCTCTGTCCAGCCCAGTTTGGCCAGGTGATACGCCACCGACGTGCCCACCACTCCGCCTCCGCAGATCAGCACGCGGGCACGGGCGGGCAGAGTGGGCGGAGCCTCTGAGCTGAAGAACCGCACCCCTCTCTGTGCCTGCCCACCAGAGGCCCCGCCCCCCACACACAGCCAGCGGCGCAGGAGAACAGGAGCCCGCGGGCACACACACCACGCACCGCCGCGCATCACTGCGCACCTGATGAACACACACACAGTTATACAACACACACTCACACAGAGTTAGACAACACACACACAAATAAAATTCAGACATTCTTACACAGAGAGAAAAACAAAACATACATACACACCATCTCTCTCCCTCACACACACACACACACTTCTGCCATCTATATATTACATTACAGCAAACGGTATTCCACTGAACAGCAGCTCTTCCGTCTAAATTGGTGCTTGCACACATTTACAGGTGTGTGTGATCTGAAGGGCAGCTGAATGTTACACACACACACACATTATTCGCTATCTCCCCACAAGACAGGCTGAATTGATCAGTAATGTCAGTAATATGGGGGGGTCTGGGGTGCTCGTGAGGCTGTGGGCTGTGTGTGTATGTGTGTGTCAGTGTTGGCTGTGAACACACTCGCTGTGGCAGACACACTCCTCCGCCGTGTTTATGTGTGTGTGTGTGTGTGTGTTGTGTTATTGACTGACATTAGCCGTTAGCTCGAGGCCTGTGAGGCGACTCCTGCAGTACCGCAGCTCAGCTCGTGTGTGTGTGTGTGTGTGTGTGTGTCCTCTGTAAACGGCTCCACAGCGCCGGGGTTGAGGGTAACACACGCGGTTATGGTGAAGTGGACTCTGCGGAACCACTAACTGAAGATTTAGAGCCAAACTCTCCACATCCTCCGAGCAAACACACGACACACACTCTCAAACATCGCTAATGGTGTTAGCATTGATACTGACAGCAGCACAGACACATGCTCATACTCACCGGCTGAAGCGATCGCCTCTGATCAGAATTATTGATCAGAAATGCGCGATCACAGGCGACGGTAAGTTAACTTTAGCCCCGCAGCAGCTCGGCTGTCTGACCTCGTCACTGCGCATGCGCGGAAACACCTCTCCGTTTGACAGGCGCGAGCTCTGCACTGTAAACACTGCTGTAAAGCGGCCAGAATCTGCTGTAACACCGCGTTTTTCACTAAAACACTAATGTTCTGTTAAACTGTGCATTCTGGCCAACAGTTTTGTTTTCGAGAACTTAAGCAATGGCAGTAAACTGAGTTAACAGAGTCCACAGTTCAAGTCTGTGTTTGAAATCACACTCTGCGCCCTCGTTCACTATTCCATACACTAGTTCACTAATATAGTTCAGCTGACAGAGTTAATGAACACTAATGAGTGAAGTCAGACACTGATGAACACCTGCTGTAATAATCACAATCACTGAGGGAAAGAGAAGCAACAGAGACGTGTCAGGTACAGCATTAAACAAGATCAAGTAAAATAACACAGCTTCAGATCAGCAGAGAGTGTGTGTGTGTGTGTGTGTGTGTGTGTGTGTGTGTGTGTGTGTGTGTGTGTGTGTGTGTGTGTGTGTGTGTGTGTGTGTGTGCGCGTGTGCGTGTGCGTGTGTGTGTGTGTGTGTGTGTGTGTGTGTGTGTGTGTGCGCGCGCGTGTGTGTGTCACCGTAATGCAGTGAGGTGCTGGTTTAGTTGGGCTCTTCAGTCTTGAACTCATTAGTACACACTCTCCAGCTGCTGTAATGCAAATGCAGTTTACTAAATATTTTCATTACAGCTTTAAAACTGGAGGGTCAATAGATTGATTTGCTAGTTTTGCTCTGTATAATGTCATGATTAAGGTCTGATTGATGTCCTCAGCAATAGTTAAAATACTTCATTCCAGATATTACTATATTAATTAATAGTAATCAGGAAAGAGTTAATTCCCTTTACAGAGTCAAGAAATAACAAACAAACCAGTTTATTTATGACAGCTTCACACTCAGACCTCATGAATCAGAGCTTGTACCTCAACTCTGCAACTAAATGAAGTAAAGCAGTAGTGCTCTTATTAGGTCCTGCTGCCACCAACCATTCAATTAAAGCTCAGCTAGGATTCCTAAGTAGTAATCTGCACAGTCACGCCAAGAATCTCAGGGTAATTTTTGATCCACTTTTGCA
Source organism: Danio rerio (assembly GCF_049306965.1). Classification (NCBI taxonomy): domain Eukaryota; kingdom Metazoa; phylum Chordata; class Actinopteri; order Cypriniformes; family Danionidae; genus Danio; species Danio rerio. Next base: position 54,125,499 of record NC_133193.1, on the reverse strand, counting down.
GTTTGACCATCATGTGAATGCAGTTGTAAAGAGCAGCTTTTTCCAACTTTGATTAGTGGCAAAAGTAAACCATTTCTTTCTTTAAAAGAAAAAAAACAGATTTAGAAACTGGATTCAATGCACATACAGGCATGTTATATTACATTAACCATAGATTAAACATTGGATAGCAGCAGTGAATTATATTAGAACAGGTTCATTAAAACAGTTCATTATAACAGCAGGAACATCAGCAGTGTTTTGGTTTGCTTGCTGTATCATAAGAGCTTTACATCACTACAGCAGCCTGGCGAAGAGCCCAACTAAAGCGAACTTAAGCAGATGTTTTACAAAAGAAAATGTTTCAGTGAAGTGTAGCTGCTGATGCTGTTTGTGGAGTTGTTCACCTGCTGATAATCTTAATGGTTTAATCGTGTGTTGTTCTTTAGGTTATTTGATTATAAAGCTGTGGCTGAAGCTGTAGTTTTTTGTATGCTCTGTTCTTGTTTTTCCCTCCAGTATTTCTTCATTTGTTCATCGCTAATCCGGTGCGCTCTCTGTAATCATCATCTGATGTTTATTATCTTACACCAAGCTTTTATATTAATAAGCGCATAACAGACATCACACACGTGTCTTGTAGATCTGCGTCAGCCTGAAAACATGAGCACATCCGGAAGATTGTTTAATTATTGATGTCAACACGCAGATTCAGGATGTTTAAGATAAACAGCAGCAGTCAGAGGAGTTTATAACAGAAGTAAACACCAATGGACAGCGCCCGTACTGTGTTTATACCATTATCTCCTGCAGTTCAGCATAGGTAATCCTCCCTCGCATATTCATTTACCCTCGGATATCCTCAGCTCTTGGTTTCTGACACCACTGGAAGCACATGCTGAGGTTTATCAGTTAACCAATGCACAAAAGCTCAGACTATGAGCATCACCTCTCTTTATTGGTTAATATTTATTCATTTTAGGAGAAAACCCTTGCTTTACACTAATAGCTGCAACTGTTGATTAATATTCAAGAGCACAAACAAGAGACAATAGACAAGACAAGAGCCTGTAGTTAAAGGAGACCTGTTCTGCACTTATACAAGCTGTAAGTGTGTGTGTGCGTGTGTGTGTGTGTGTGTGTGCGTGTGTGTGTGTGTGTGTGTGTGTGTGTGTGTGTGTGTGTGTGTGTGTGTGTTTTAGCACACAGATAATGTTCTCTCTGAAACTGACCCTTTGATCCTAATTTTGGTATTTTGTTGACTGTCGCTTTAAATGCAAATGTGATTGAGTTCTTTCTGAAGAGGGCGGAGCTTCAGATGCATATGCATGAGCATAGTGACAGCTGTAAATCAGCAGTGTGTGTGTTGTGAGTGCTGGTCAGGTGTGTGTGTGCTTCAGTGTGTGTGTGTGTGTGTTGATGCTTGTGTCAGTCTATGTCTCTCCTGTCTCTGTTCATCTAGAACTCCACATCTATAATCCTCTTAGTCTATGCTGACATCATCTTCAGCAGCTCAAACACTCTGATGGCTAATGGACAGACGGCTGCTTCTCACTCAGGGCTGCTGGACATGCTAATGAGATGAAGAATAATGGGCGGGGCTTTCCCCCTCTGATGACAGGTACAGCAGGAGAATGTCCATCACAGTGTTTCTGCATCAAGTCTGATTATAATGAACACAGTTCACTCATGATGAGCATCAGAGGCTGCTGGAGATACACACACACACACACTGCTGACACACACACTACTGTGTTTAACCCCGTATAGAAGTGATTTCTGTATAACAGGCCTGTAAATGTAAATGGCATCATTATGAGTTCATTAATCAACACATTTGTGGATTTTTGTCTGTTGTTGCCGATCGGCTCTGGACATGTGAATAAGACAGAGACATGCGCACACTAGACAGGTATTATCTCACGGCTAAACTCTCGTTAACTCACAGCAGAGGAGTAAACTTCTGTTCTACTCCAGCATCGAATGCGTTTGTCTTGAAGCGGACTACAGACTCACTCCTGTGTGTCAGAATATACGCAGGCCGGTGTGTGCTGACCCGCCGGAGTGTCAGTGGTTCTCCAGCTGAACTCTAGAACTCATACTGGGAGACAAAGATCTTGAGTTTGGTGACGTATCGGCCCAGCAGCTCTCTGCGCTCCAGCTCGCTCATCTCCAGCTCCAGCTCCAGGGTTTGGGGTCCCTGCACCGGCCCGGTCAGCAGCAGCTCCCCCGTCTGGCGGTCCAAACGCTGCATGCTGAAGTGCCGGCGGCTGCGGCCTCCTGATACAGCGAAGCGCAGCGAGTCTCCGATCATCCTGCTGGCCGACATGCGGAACACGACCCGCGGCGCCGACAGGTTGGACACCAAAGACAGGTAGTGGAAGGAGACAGAGTTAGGGGCCTGAGAACAGCTCCTGCTGCCTGCGGGGCAGGGGTTCCTCTCACAGCGCCTGCACACAACACACACCCGAGCTCGTCTGACAGAAAGACACGTGTGTGTGTGTGTGTGTGTGTGTGTGTGTGTGTGTGTGTGTGTGTGTGTGTGTGTGCTGCTTACACTGCAGATGTTTTGGCGTAGGTGGCGTCCCGTGTGTTTGGACACTCCACTTTGACGCACTGAAACCCTCCATAGGTGTTGACGCAGATCTGCTCGCGTGTGCAGTCGTTCTGCCGGCTGCTGCACTCATCGATGTCTGAAATACACACACACACACACACACAACACGATCCGAATGAGCCAGTGTTCCCCCGCAGTGTGTTCTGTTCCCCTGAGTGTGTGTGTGTGTGTGTGTTCTGTTCCCCTGACCGTGTGTGTGTGTGTTCTGTTCCTCTGAGTGTGTGTGTGTTCTGCTGTTAGTAACTGACCTTTGCAGTTGCGTCCGTCGCGGGTCAGGTTGTACCCGGCGGGGCAGGAGCACCGGTACCCTCCAGCAGTGTTCACACACGTGTGCAGACATAAGCGCCCCGCCGGCCCGTTGTGGAAGAGTTTACACTCGTCGATGTCTGTGAGGAAACATGAG
>NC_133193.1:54105000-54120000 GCF_049306965.1 Danio rerio | reverse complement strand
CACACACACACACACACACGCGCGCACACACACACATCATCAGTGTATGTTATATTGATAATCACTGTGAACTCATCATAATGTGATGTAAGACCTTCTCTTCCTCTGATTGGCTGTTTCTGGGGGACGGGCACGCCGTTTCAGGTTTTTATCTTCAAGACTTCTGAAAGCTGGATAAACATTTGATCTTCCTGGAAAAACGTTTGGTAAAAGGAGAGAGCGGCGGAGGGTGGAGGGCGGTAACAGAAGCTGTTGATGTTCTCTTTAACAGGGTTCTCTTTAAGGACACATCAAAACATTCCTCTGTTTATCCGTGCAGTCCTTCTGAATAGAGCGGCTGTGTGGAGCAGCGCTGGCATTACAGATATTCAAGAGCAGCAGTCACACAGTGAGCTTCAGTCTCCTACACTCCATCTGCTCTGTGCCCACGCTTATACACGCCTGTTTCAGTCAGCTAGACATTACGGGGCTCACTTTAGCATATTTATAACCGAACAGAACCAGCATGACCCAGCTCTGCGGCTTAAAGATCAACATGATTACACAGTATTGAACACAGTAAACTCTTTCTTAATCTACATTATAACAGCACTGACGGCCTTCATCTGAACACGATACTATTGGGGGGATTTTCTGTTTCATGCTATTGAATTTAATATCTTTCCTACATGAGACAGATCTGTCCACTGTGTTGGAGAATACACCCGTCATCTCTATCCGCTGCCCTTTCTCAGGCCACAGGTTAAACACTAATGCAGCACATCACATTTAATTATCTTCATTCCCGTGATGAATGTCACTCACCTGTGCTGAGGTGATGTAAATCTGACAGAGGAACACTGACAGCAGAACTGCATGTCCTGGGTTCTTCATCTTGGAGGACTGAATGTCCTTGTGTTGTGGATCCTTTTCTGCTTCTGCTCCTGTTAAACCCTGTGAATGTCTGAGGCTCAGCGCTGAAACTCCCTCAAAATGAAAAATGCTGCTGCGAGAGGACTTGATGAACACCAGCACTGGACGCTCCCCCTCCAGCAAACCACAGGTCAGCCTGCAGAATTACTGAAGACCAGGAATAACTTCTGCAGTTTAATATAGGGGTGGATCTGACACCAGGTCCCTTACATGTTTTACATGAACGTCTAAACTAGGCAAGGCACACTGTGGTTTATGTTATTAAACTATGCTATCGTGAATGATGGAAAGAACACTCGTCACAACAGACACTCATATTTTACATCTGAGGCTGTAATAGTCAACTCTTCTGTATAGTGTTAGTGTGGACAGCTCTCTCTCTCTCTCTCTCTCTCTCTCTCTCTCTCTCTCTGCAGATGGAGAAGTGGAATAAAGATCAATGACTGCATTTCAGATTGTGTAGGAGATTCAGCTCATCAGAGGGAGTTCAGGTTCCCTTAAAACTGGTAGCCGGTCTCGTGTCTGACTCCAGATCAGAAGGTTGCGTGTTCAAATCATGTCTGCATCACAGGGATTTGGTTTAGTAATTGTTTGTAGAGTTGTGGACAGCTCCTACTAGCAGTGCTTACTTTAGACATTTCTCCCTGAATTACCAGTGTTTCTCAACCACGTTCTGGAGCAGCACCAGCACTGCACATCATTAGGTCTCCATCAACAAACACACCTGATTCAGATCATGAGCAGAGACGGAATGATCAGTAATGTGTGTGGGACAGACAGAAGGGAACATCCTAAACACACAGTGCTGGTGCGCCTCCAGGAACATGGTTGAGAAACACTGACTCACCCCACAGATAATGCCTGTCCACTTCAAAATAAGAGCATACGTATCAAAAATAACAAGATGTGTGACACTTGAAACATAAAGAAGGAAAAGGCGATGCTCAATGCTAATATTAGTTCTCTGATTAGGAAACGGTGTGGTCAATCCAGCGCTGCTGGGCATGTGTGTTAATCAGCCCCTCCTGGACTTACACTTATTTATTTTGCACCTTAAAACAGCATATTGCAATTATTGGTTTGAATTCTTGTGTTTTGCTGAGAAAATACACACACAGTTTGCATGGCACAACTAACATGGCGTTATCCTCTGATTTGCTTTACATGTGGACACATCACCTTAAGTACTGAACCTTATTAACATCAGACCACCATCAATTAATATGCTGAGAAATAAACAGTTCCTCGGGAGGTTTGGACAGTTCTTTATTTTTATAAGGCTGATGGATCCCTGCATATATATACACACATATATGCACACAAGAACTTGCTATATTGGAGAGCTACACCAAGTAAGGGAGAAGGGAACATCATAAACACCACTGACAGGTAATCAAAGTAAGAGCGAATATGAGGGAATGTCTAACAGCACAACTGGAGGACACTGATGATGACGGGGAGGATCGCAACCAATAATCTGACCTAAAAACAACCCAAACAAACAAACAAACTAGAAAGAAAACAAAGATATTTGTACACAGTGTATTTTAAATAGGTTTAGTGGAGAACCATTCACCATAAATATTCTTAAGGAACCATGATATATAAAAAAGTGATTTATCAACAACAACAAAACATGTTAGTCTCTCTGTTTAAACACTCTTTCTTTTCCTTCTCTGCTTGATTTCCTCTTTCCTCTCCGAGGCCGACCTCTCGCAGTGCTTTATTACACAGAGGAGTACGGTCAAAGCCCGAAAGAGAGCAGTTAGTATAAAACTAACAAATGATTTGAACACCACAATCAATGCATCACAAAACAAACCCACAGACACACAACAGCAAAATACATCGTCATATCTTCATCCACCAAAGCGTTTGGGCATCAGTCGTCTTCAGTTTCCCTCTCTGCATCTACATCAGCGCGAGTAAAGATCATCATAACCATCGGGATAACTTCACAGTGTGGTAGAAGGTGAGGTGAGTCGGGAGAGCTTCGCAGTAGTTCACATCAGGAGAATGCAAACAACAGTACAGTAAACAGAATCAGGAAACCCAACAGTTCATAAGATAGTGTACAAAAATCGCCACGTTGAGGAGCTGGTCTTTCCCATCACACTGCTCTGGGAAGGCATTGATTGGCTGGGAATGGGACTATATGGTCCAATGTATCGTTCGGATGAGAGAGAATGGCCAGAAGCTGACGGAAGTGACCTGACGGGGTGTTTTCTCATCAGGGAAAGCAGACTGTAGCCAGCAGAGTGATGTGTGTGATGGCGGCGGCGGCGGGATCTTCGTTCCTTTAGCTTCTCTGCCGCAGCGCCCGCCTCTTCCGGCTGTAGTAGTGGTGCAGACCCGTCTGTCTGGAGTAGCTCATCATGTAGTTCTGTTTGCGTGTGCTGTGAATGGAGGCAGACAGAGGTGTGGGACACTGTGTTAAAAACATGAGCGCAGACCTCTCTGGTGTGTGCAAGCTCTCTCTACTAGCCTTCTGTAGGAGTACACACACTACTACAGTTCACCTCGGCCGTTCACTCATAACCTCAAACACTGTCATCACGGCATCACGTGGAGCTAGTGCACCTCGATGCTTTTGTGTTTGCCAAAGACAGAGATAGTAGTGCTTGAGGTCGGAGCTCGAGGAAAGACTGACGAATGGAAAGAATCGAGAGTCCAAACGGAAGAACAGTGAGAGGTTGTGAGGAGGAGGAGGAGACATACAGTGTCAAATCAATGAGTAACCAATGAAGGAAAAGACTGTGAGAGTCGCTATTGCTTAGCCTGTCATTGCCTCTTCTGTCCGCCAGGTGGGAACCAATGAGCCAGGATCAGGAGGGGCGTCTGCAAAGCATGAGGGACAGGAGGGTGGTGGAGATGGAGCGGTGATGAGGGTGGAGGACCGGTGAGAGCGAGCGCTGCTTATCTGTCAGTCTCTGGACTAGTGGAGATACAGCCACCACACACACACACACACACGGTTAGCAACAGCTCATGGACACACACACACCATTAACACTACGGGACCAGCGGCGCCGAGTGAGCATGCAAACAAATACTCCACATCAGACTGGCCCATTTAAACACATGTGCTGAGCGGCGCTTGTCCAAATAATATGACAGGACACTGCAGGATGACGACAACACTACTGTGCTGGATCCACTGTTCAGCACAAAACCTTTCTGCAGGTCATACACAAGCCTTTTCCCTCATTACCAGCGTGAAGTTACGCTATGATGCACCACGTGTTTTCATTCCAGCCATTCGGGAATGACAGAGGAGGAGTTTAGCATCATACATCAGAGACGGCACTTCATCAGCTGTGTAATTCACTGACACTTGATCAAGAGATTTAATGCAACGATAGCTCTGCCTCAGGAGACATGAACCTCCAGCTGGGTCAGGCTAAAGTCTTCATGTTAGATGTGTATGAGACAGGGAAATCACTGATGGAAACAACACACACACACACACACACACACACACACAGGGCATTATTCCCTCCAGATTAGACTGAAATGTGCTTATAACACCTGCGGGAAACCCAACAGGTCTGACAATAAACTGTGCTGTGTTTGCCTGAATGATCGTGACCATGTGTTGTTTCCATCATGTTTTCCACTGTGGGGATGAAGTCTACAGCGACACACACACACACACACACACACACAACAGCTCGATGAGGTGAGGGAAGGCCAGAGGCAGGGAACAGCGAAGCACTTACCTGGCGCTACAGCCATGCCAAAGGGAGCAGAAGACAGAAGAGAGGACAGGTTATAAGATGCGGGACAGGGCTGATGCTGCTGAGGGTCTGAGGGTGCAGGAACCCTGACCTGAGCAACAGGCAGTGCAGGAGAACAGGGGGATACAGGGAGCAAACCAGCAGTGCACACACACACACACACAGGAGGAGGAGGAGAAGCAGAGGATGAAGAGGAGATGTGGAGGGCAGACGGGGAGACGGAGGAGAGAGAGAGAGAGAGAGAGAGCAGTGTGAGGACAAGAGAGAGAGCGGGACGGGGCAGACCTGTGTGTAGAAACTGTGTGTGTGTGTGTGTGTGTGTGTGTGTGTGTGTGCAGGATAGTGCAGCACGGTGTAGAAACTATGATATTAATGATGAACGACGCTTAAGCGCTGTCAGTCCTGTTTCAGCTTGGCCTTGATTGGTATTAAACTATTATCTGCCAGTTTTATGCTATGCTGGTTCTGCTGTGAGACCTTACAGATGTATGGAGGAATGAGAAAACACAGCTGTGATACGGTGTCTGTAGGCAGGAGTACTCACAGAATGACTTCCACATGGTCCAGTGCCCACTGGTCGTGGCCTGTGCCCTCGTGACGCGGCTGCCACCACCGCAGCTGAACGCCTCGGACCCGCGCCTCACTGCAGCACACACAACACACACGTTACCTGCTGTTCAGTAATGACGGAGACCAGGACAGCAGTCCACAGGTCATTCAGACATTCATTCAGTCCTAACACTATGGTTCTTCAGTTAAGGTGGAGGACTCTTGTTTAATTAAGGGCACTTAAAGACTCCTTGATGAAGAACGGAGATGTGGGAATATCTGTAGAGCGTGAGGGCTGGAGAAGCAGCGCTCTGTTGCTCAGGACAACATTCACAAGGTGAAGAGCGGACACTGGTAACACTGGCTCACAAGGTAAACACTGGAGGGTCCCAGTTCTCCTGAAGGTCATGTTTGAGTATTGTAACACAGTTCACCTGCTGTCTCAGTCCGGAAGATGCCAAGGGCTCTCTGCTAAATACAATAAACATCTCCTCCTTCCAGACAAGCATTCACTGTCTTAAGGGCAGGGATAAATGTGTGTAAACTCACAGCGGGATGTTGTAGGACACTCTCTGGGCTTTGATGAAGTCTTTGGGCTGGTGCTGCGCGATCACGTGCCAGCTGACGCCGTTATTGACGCTGTACTGCAGGAGCACGGCTCGGTCCACGGCGTCCGGCTGATCTAGCGCAGTGTTACAGCTGTCGGTCTGAGAGACGCTGCCGATCTGCAGCACGAACATGATCTTGCTGAGGACAGAGCAGAGCAGAGGACGCAGGTCAGGCGGCGGTTTAGGACTCTGAGAAAGAAGAACACGGACTTAGCCCTGATTACCTGGCACGAGTCAGATCCAGAGCTTTGGTGACGGCCTGCCGAATCCTGCAGCCGCTGAAGTACAGCGAGTCTCCGTGGGCATGAGGAGAGAGCTGCCCGCAGCCGCTGCCCACCCCGCCACCCTGCACCAGGCTCCAGCTCTCCTCCGACACCCAGCCTGACTCAAAGTTATCCTTGATGGAGCTGGGCAGATCAGTGCTGGACAAGGAGCAGTCATCACCTGAACACAAACACTGCTGTTATAAAGCATAGGAGAAAGAAGACTGAGGTCTAAATCAGGTTTTACGTGTGGGAAGATACACTCCCCTCTTGCCCTCGAGCGCATCATTGAGAGTTTTTATACTGATGAAGAGTTTTAAAGAAGGAGCAGCAGAGTTATGATGAACCTTAAAAACACGGTCAATTCCTGCAATACTCAGAGCTGCAGGAGATGCTCACCGTGGTGTCCCTCGTCACAGATGCAGACGGGCCCGCTGGTGCAGTACCCGTGCCCACTGCACAGTCCGGCGCACGCCTCCCCGATGTAGACCTGGTCCACAGCCCAGCTGTAGCGCTCGCCTGGAGCCTCCATCTGGATCCAGCGGAACTGAGTCGCTCTGCGGACACACAAGCGTAACGCCTTCAGCACGACCCACAGAACAAGCAGATCTCAGTGACCCTGCAGTCTCCACGAGATATCATTAATAAAGGGCCGTGAGTGAGCTGTACCCAGAGGACACGTGGTCCGGCAGCTGGATGGTGACCCTGGTCCAGGCGGAGCTGTTGACTGGACTGTAGATGGTGGACTCGTGGAACTGGAATGGTGAGCAGCCCACGTTATTGATGGAGGACGGCAGACAGGCAGACTGAACCAGCTGCCACACATCCGACCTGCGGAGGAACCCAATCTTATAGCTTATGTGTCACAACAACACACGCAAGTGGACACACACACACACACACGCACACACACACACACACACCTGTCGTCTGTACTCACCTGGCATCCTTCCTGTACTGCAGAAGTACTGAATGATGGTCATCACACCTGTCTGCCTCACAGCCAACCACAATCTGAGGTGAGCAAAGAGCAGCGTCACTGTGTGTGTGTGTGTGTGTGTGTGTGTGTGTGTGTGTGTGTGTGTGTGTGCGTGTGTGTACTGAATGATACTGAATATCTGCTCACACCTTGAACTGCAGGATGTACCCAGGCTGGACGATGAGCTCACGGGTGGCCAGGATGTTGTGTGAGCCGTCCTGGTTCTTGTTGGGCCAGTACAGGTGGAAGGACGGGTTCCCGCAGAAGCCGGCGGTGCGGACGGCATTAGGGTAGAAGCTCCAGCTCTCCTCATGAGAGACTCCTTCTGGAGGAAACACAACAGTACTGACGCTCTGCAACACTCGTCTGAATCACATTCACACAGGTTTCCCCAGGGTCCCGCAGACACTGACCGTCGTCGAAGGTGTCCAGCAGCATGCTGGGGTTGATGTCGGATCCGCCCACCTGGATGTTGTCGAGAGCCCACTGTGCACGCTCCGCAGCTGATCGGACCAGGCCGGCACTCAGGGCGAACGGCTGCCACCAGCGCAGGCGGGTACTGTTGGTCAGCGCCCGCTCCGGCAGCTCGATGTAGTCTCGGCGCACAGAAGCATACTTCAGGTAGTCCATCTCATGCAGCAGCGTCCAGGACACACCTAAGGGAGAAAACCATGGGTTTATATGCCTCTGACGGTGTGTGTGTGTGTGTGTGTGTGTGTGTGTGTGTGTGTGTGTGTGTGTGTGTGTGTGTGTGTGTGTGTGTGTGTGTGTGTGTGTCGTACCTCCATCCACAGAGTAGTCCAGCAGCACACTCTCTCTGCGGCAGGCCGGCCGGTGGCACACGGTCATGTTCTCCTCACTGCCAATTCTGGCCCAGTACTCCACAAACCTGCACACACACACACACACACACACACACACACTGCTGTCAGACACTCCAACACACCGTTAACAGGGACCCGCTAACTGGGGTGGAACTGGGACAATTCTAAAACCTACACACTTTTGGGGGCCCCAGAGATACTAGCTGACCCAAACCTGTGTGTGTGTGTGCGTGTGTGTGCGTGTGTGTGTGTGTATGTGTGTGTGTGTGTACGTGTGTGCGTGCGTGTGTGTGCGCGTGTGTGTGTGTGTGTGCATGTGTGTGTGTGTGTGTGTGTGCGCGTGTGTGTGTGTTTGTGTGTGTGTGTGCGTGTGTGTGTGTGTGCGTGTGTGTGTGTGAGCGTGTGTGTGTGTGTGTGTGTGAGCGTGTGTGTGTGTTTGTGTGTGCGCGTGTGTGTGTGTGCGCGTGTGTGTGTGTGTGTGCGCGTATGTGTGTGTGTGTGTGTGAGTGTGTGTGTGTGTGGCAGGACACAGAAATAAAGGTTGTGTGTTTACTTTGCCCCTCTCAGGTCCAGATCGGTGGTGACGGCCTGTCTGGCTCCGGCTCCGCTGAAGTACAGTGCTGTTCCCTCCACCAGTACCCTGCAGTGGGCACAGGGCTGCCCGCCCTCCAGCAGCTGCCAGTGCGGCCCGCGGGCCCCATCCCAGTCGAAGCGCTCCTTCAGGGACGCCTGCTGGAAACAGAACAGCTGATGAGTGTGTGTCACGTGGGCAGATGGTCACGAGCACAGCTGATGAGTGTGTGTCGCACGGGCAGACGGCGCTCTGCTTTACCTGTAGCGGTCCGCTGGCGTAGCACTGAGCGCCGCTGTAGCCCGGGTCACACACACACTGCTGCTCGAGACAGTCTCCGTGCCCACCGCAGTGCCCATCACAGGCCGGCCCGATGTAGAAGTTCTCCACGGCCCACTGTGTGTCTGAGTGCCTCTGATAGAAGCGGAAGCGCACCGTCCTGCGGGAACACCACACACACACACACACACACACACACACACACACACACACACACACACACACACACACGCCATAGCTGACTGTGCGATTCCCTGAGCGGCAAATGTGCACACACAGGCAATATATTTATGGATTTCTGAATTATTGAGTGAAAACATGAACCCGGGTATTGTGGAATATTGATGACTGTGCTGAGTGTGTGTGTGTGTGTGTGTGTGTGTGTCTCACGTGTCTGCGAGGTTGTCGGGCAGAGGGTACACTGCTCTCCTCCAGTCGTCTGCAGGGAAGAATGCGGAGGGTTGTGACACGGCGCCGCCACAGCGAGCGTCTGCAGGCAAACACTGAGGCACCAGATACTTCCAGCTCACGCCGAAGTTCACCGAGTACTGGACATGAACCTGCCGCTCCTCGGGCTTCTCCAGCACACTGCAGCCCACCGCAATCTGACACACACACACACACACACACACACACACACACACGTTTTGTGAATTGTGGGGACATTCCACAGGTTTCCCCAGTTTCCTGCTGTACATACACACACACACACACACACTTGCGATGGCTCACCTTGAACTGCATGACCCAGCCTTTAGCAGGAATGATGTCGTGTGTGACGGCGTACACCTCCTGCCCGTCACTGCTCCCACACACCATCACGCCGTCGGGAGACCCGCAGAAGTGTTTGATGGAGCAGTCCTCAGAAAACAGCCAGTGCTCGCTCACTGAAACACAGGACCACCGCATCAGTGTGTGTGTGTGTGTGTGTATGTGTGTGTTTGTGTGTGTGTTGCCCTACCGATGGTGTCCTCGTGGAGTGCAGATGAGCCGCTGAGTCGTGTGTGTGTGTGTGTGCCGTCAGCGGGCGTTCGCTCGTGGCTGGGCACTGCCGCTCCTCCAAAGGTGTCGGAGATGTGTGTGTGTGTGTCGGAGCCGGAGATCAGCACATTATCCAGAGCCCAGTCGCTGCGCTCGGCGCCGTCATGCTGCGGCTGCCACCAGCGCACACACACTCCCACCACGCGTGCAGCAGGGGGCAGCAGCACATTCACAAACCTGCAGAACACACACACACGCACACACACACACACTTTACTACAGCATGCTTTGTAAACACCACCGCATTTCCTGTACAGTACTGCAGTGTTTACTGACGTGGGCTTCAACACGGCTGAGGTTCTCTGACCCTACAGCTCTCCAGTCTAGCTAACACTACTCAAGAGTTCACACTCAGCTGATGAGCCACAGTGACGGTGTGTTTGGCAGGCTGTGCCAGAGACAGCCCTGAGCGCGGAGGAACCTGGAGCCGGGGCTCCCTACTGCTAGGTCATGTGTGAGGAGAGTCTGAGCTCAGGCAGATCTCGAGAGCTCCTCTGTTGAAGCTAGGAACGAGGGACAAGAGTCAGCGAGAACAGGAGGATTCTTCAAGATGAAGATGGTTAATGGTAATGTTAATGTGATCTGTCTATATGAGGAGATCCGTCTATTAATGTGTGATTGGATTCTTCTGATTGGTAGATCATGTGTTTGCTAATGCGGGGCCAAACGTGGTCAATCGTAAGCACATGATCCTCTCCAAATTAGGCTGTGAATACACTTCACTCATCGTCAGACTGATCTGCGCTCTCTGTAATCGGCCAATGATAAATCTGTCCTGTCACGAGTGACTCTGATTCCTCTCTCCGCATGCTGTAAAGGTCTGTGCAGCGTGTGAGGATCAGTGTACATGTATGGAGTCTGCAGTAAATCAGGAGAGCTCTCTCTGTTGTCGTGTGTCTGTGTCAGTGTGGATGAGTTGATCTCAGTTGTCAGTATTCTCCCTCAGTGGTGTGCAGACACTCACTCCGGCTTGCTGTAGTGGTTGTAGAAGATCTCGGTCAGCAGGCTCCAGCTCACGCCTGCGTTCACACTGAACTCCAGCAGGACGCTCTGGCTGCGGGCGCTCGGAGCCTCCATGCAGCCGTACATGAAGTAGAACTGGATGAACTCAGCGCTGGTCAGGTTCAGCTCCACCGTCACCAGCTGACGAGAGCAGCTCTGGACACACACACACACACACACACACACACACAGACGTCACTGCACTGACCGGATCACGCTCCTCTTTCTGAATGTGACTCTGGGAACTCTCCGCAGGCAGACTTCACGCTCTGGTGAGGCTGATATTGATGTCTGCTGAGCTGCGGATCCTCAGAGAGCGGAGGCCGGCGGTGCAGGAAACTCATAAACACAGAATGAAGAATCAGCTGAAGCCTGAGACGAACACCAGCTGCGATCTCCAGCGCTCTAGCCCACGGTTCTTCTCAATATTAATGTGTGTATGCTCAATATGAACCGGTGTGAGTGTGTTGGAGAGGTTTACCCCGCTGAAGTGCAGCGCTGACCCGGACGCCACCGCGCCGCACACACTGCTGATCTTCCCCCCGGTCAGCAGCTGCCAGTGTGTGAGCGCCGGCGCTCGGCTGAAACTGTCCTTCAGCTGCACGGGCAGAGACACCAGCGGCTGCTCACAGGAGTCACCAGACCAGCCGGGGTCACACCTGCAGGAGGAGAGCGTCAGCAGCGGACATATATGCACACACACACACACACACACACACAGACTTACACACAGGCGCCCCGTCTGCAGCGTCCGCGGCCTGAGCACATGTCTGCGCAGGCGTCCCCGATGTACAGGTTATCCAGAGCCCAGGTCTGCTGCTTATCGAAGGGTGCAGGCTGGAACCAGCGGAACCGCGTGGCCGAGGACCTGAAACAGCAGCAGGAGGTTCAGTTCTGCTGTCATTACTACACTGGTCTGAACACATGATAACACACGTCTCGGCAGCACAGCCAAACACAGCGGGCCGCTTTGCTTCTCTCGATGAGGGTTCTGTGTGTTGGATCATAATCTACAAACCCTGCTGAACATCATGATGCAGAACCCACCCAGAGCTGGAAAACACCGGACAGGACAGAAGAGTGCTCAAGCGGTTACAGGTGTGTGTCTGAGTGTCTGAATGACCCTGTGAGCCGTGCGGTCTGAGGACTGACACCCCTGTGGGCGCCGACATCAGTCTGAGCGACTTCTGTTACTGGACATCTGTGCTAGTCACAGTCTCCCCGTGACAGACAGCATGTTTGAGCGTACGGTGGTCCATCAGAGCGAACCGGGACACACTGGAGGAGCTCGATCATGTGTTCGCTTCATCTGATCTCTGTCTTCAACACTCGGGGAAGAGAAAGGCAGAGCGGTCCACCGCTGCAGTCGCCAGTGTCCTCAAAGCACTCAGGAGCTGATGCTGGAGTGTGGAACCGGAACCGGATTACCCTCAACACCTCTGTGCTTTAACCCTCACACACTGGTGTAAACGTGCCTCAGCTCACCGTGTCTGGTTAGCACAGCTCTGTGTTTCCCTTGAGCAGGTGTGTGTGTGTGTGTGTGTGTGTTTACCTGGCGTAGTGTGGTATGGGTAGAGTAACTCTGCCCCACTTGTTGTAGGTGTCGGACACCAGCAGCCGCTGCAGTGTGTATGAGGAGCAGTCGGCGCTCGCAGGAAGACAATCCCTGACCAGCGGCTGCCATGATAGACCCAGATCCAGAGAGTACTCCAGCTCCACCGCTGCACACACACACGCCAGAACATGCTGTCAGCACACACACACACACACACTGTCAGCACACACTGTCAGCACACACACACACACACACACATACTGTAGCAGGAGGATGTGACGGAGCAGGATGCGGAGAAGTCGAACTGTATGAAGGCGTCGGGCCCCAGGCTGATGTCGGTGGTGACGCCGTAGCGAGTGTTGGACTTCTCGATGAACGCGAACGCAGCGCCGTCAGATCCACACACTGGCATGCGCGTGCCGCCCGGGTGCAGCAGCCAGGAGCGGCCGTCTGTGGAGGAGAAATCATCCTCTAGCGGCCCCCAGCCACTGGCACTGCCCCCCACCACCAGCTGCACACACACACACACACACACACACACACACACACACACACACACACACAGAGCTCATGTCAATACAGACACACACCTCCACACGCGTGTAAAGTGTTCCTTGTGTTTGTGTGTGGTCATACTTTATCGATGACCCAGGGGCTGTGGAAGTGTCCGCTCTCAGACGGCTGCCACCACCGCAGGCGTGTCGCAGGTGTGCGCGCTCTCAGCGGGATCTCCAGGGCCACCAGGTGAGCCTGGTTACTGCTGTTGCTGTACAGGAACTCCTGCAGGAGAGCCCAGGTCAGGCCCGCGTCCACCGAGAACTGCAGCAGCACCGGCTGAGAGCGCGGGTCCGGGGCCGCCTTCCCACAGCCCAGCCGCAGGAAGAACTGGATAAACCTGCACACACACACACACACACACATACTGAACATGCGCTTCTCCTGCAGAGAGTGTGTGTGTGTGTGTGTGTGTGTGTATGTGTGTATGTGTGTATGTGTGTGTGTGTGTGTGTGTGTTTGGGGGGGTCTGCTGTACCGAGCGTTGGACAGGTCCAGGTCCACTGTCTCCAGCATGCGCAGGCCGTCCTCGCTGAAGAACAGGTGGTTCCCGCTGGTGGTGATGCCGCACTTCCTGGACGGCTTCCCTCCACTCATCAGCCGGAAGTGCTCCGACTCCAGAACCGATCCTGACACACAGTCACACCAGGAGAACTATGATGAAGTGTGCTGAATACAGATCATATTCTGCCAAGCAGCTACTATACAGTCATACTGCCACTGTGCAGATATCATGACTATCATGACTGAAGATGTTGCTCCAACACACACACACACACACACACCTTCAAAATCCTCCTTCAGGAAGTCTGGATTGGGCAGATCTGCGATGGAGCAGTCTGGACCGGAGTATCCCGGGTCACAGTCACAGTGAGTGCCCTGAACACACACACCGCGCCCGCTGCACATGCCCGGGCACTGCGGCCCGATGTACACACTGTCCAGAGCCCAGGTGGGCGGAGCTGCACCACTCGAAAAAAAGCCCTGGTACCAGCGGAACCTGACGGAGCTGTGGAGCACAGAAACACATCAGCAGACAAACACACACACACACACACACACACACACGCTCGCTCGCTCACTCACCCACAGAGCCGCAGTGTGCCCAGCGGTATGCTCTCCCTCCTCCAGCGCGGGCTGGTGCCGGGGTAGTACACGCTGGCCGGGTGCAGCTGAGTGGAGCACAGAGAGCTCAGTCTCGGCCCGCCGGCACACAGCGGGACCAGCAGCTGCCACGACGCTCCGAAATCTCGAGAAAACTCCAGACGCACGGGGTTCAGCGAGGAGCTCTCGGCGGTGCAGCCCACGTTAATCTACAGCAGGGGTCACAGGACAGGGTGCGTTCACACAACAATCAGCATCATGCCATCATTTACACACACTCCAGGCATAAGGGTGTGTGTGTGTGTGTGTGTGTGTGTGTGTGTGTGTGTGTGTGTGTGTGTGTGTGTGTGTGTGTGTGAGACCCTCAGCCGTTTATATCAGCAGTCTGAAACAGGTCTAATAAAGCACATCCGTCCATAACACCAGTGTCTGATGCAGAGACAACACACACACACACACACACACACACACGCACACGCACACACACACACTCCTGTCCAGCCAATGCTCAGACAGATGCTCCTCAACATAGAGCACAACGGCTGCCAGTCGCCGGACGATACACACAGCAGTGTGCAGAGTATGCAGGTCTGACTCACAGAAGGGCACGGGGGGGAATGGGGGGGTAGTTTGGGGGGGGGGCTTTATTGGACTCGTTCATACTGCAGATCCAAACCCGCACTATTGTAGGAGGAGTGGTTCTATAAGCATCTCAGACTGGATTAGACTGAAGCAGGACCGTCATGTGCGATACACCGGACACCTTCTCCAGTTTAGGCTGAGCTAACCCTGTACTGCTGATCTGGACTAGGATAACGAGAGGGTCAGCGCGACTGTGAGAGTGTTCGGAGGGGAACGAGCTTCACCTGGAACTGGACGACGGTGTTCTCGTTGACGTCGATGTCTCGGGTGGTGATGGAGTGTTCGCCGAGCTCGCTGGACATGAACACCATGGCGGAGTCCTCTTCCCTGAAGAACAACAGCACAACAACACACACACAAACACACAGCATTAAGACCG
>NC_133193.1:54097500-54100000 GCF_049306965.1 Danio rerio | reverse complement strand
ACACACACACACACACCAGGCCAGTGATCAGCAGTGTAAGAATGACCCAGCAGTACTCACCTGGCGGCCACGGCTCGCGGTATCACCACAGTGATGCGGGTCCAGCGCTCGTAGTCCCCAGTGTAGTAGACGCTGGGCTCCCGGAGTTCACGACCGCTGCCCTCACAGCCGGACGCCGCAGGGGATTCTGGGAAACAGCCATCCTGAACCAGAGCCCAGGTGCGGCCCGCGTCATGAGAATACTGGAGCAGCACCGGCGCCGACGCACTGAACACCGACTCACAGCCTATATTCAGCTGAGGAGGAGGAGAAAACACACACACACACACACACACACACTAGAGTCATCTGTACACACACATGTTCAGCTGAACAAGAACTTTACCTGAACGTGAGTGTGTAAAGACAACTCCAGTGTGTGTGTGTGTGTGTGTGTGTGTGTGTGTGTGTGTGTAACAGCAGATCTTCGTTGTCCATTAGAACCTTGAACTGCAGAGTGTATCCGGGCCTCAGCGCCAGGTCTCGGGTCACCGCCACCCGGTCTCCATCTGCGCGGCCGAAGATGATGGCGGAGGGTGCGGGCGAGCAGAAGCTAGTGTTACGCTCCTTCTCCAGGCCTTCATTACCCAGCAGCAGCCACACACTCATCTGGCTGAGCGGATGGTCGAACGCCGGCTTCTCGTAAAAGTTCTGCAAAGAAACACACAGAATCAGCAATGCAGAGCGGCAGAACCCGGCAGAACTGACGCCAACCTGATTTTCATTGCAAGGCCCTTAGGGGACAACATCAATCTGAGGTTCTGCTGATGTCTTGTGCTGCTGGGTGTTTAGGGCCATTACGGTCATCATACAGTAAACATCTGCCATCTTCTCATCTCTGAACAGTCTCCGGGTCAGTGTGGGGGAAGATTTTGGACATCTTCTCGGACACTTTTAATGCCTCCAGACGGTGTGCTGCAGTTATAAACCGCTCATGTCGTGAGGTAGATCATTATAAAGCCATTTATAAATGCAAAAGGGAAAGTAGTGACTGCAGGATGAAGGACAGTCGTGGAGTAAAGTACCGATACTGCAGTAAACACGGACTCAGGGGACAGTAGAAGAGCACGTTCATAGAATGACTGTGTAAAGTTCATTTGCGGAGATACAGCGCTCATCTGAGTATTGTAATTAGTTACTTTCCACCACCGGTCAGGATGAAGAGAGTTTCTCCTGTAAACAAGCAGAATAGTCTGACACTGGCGGAGCCGAGTACCGTCATCAAGGAGAAGCCAGATTATCCCTCTCCCCCACTGCTGGACCGCTCTGCTCGGTTTTACTCACTTCACTACAGCGGGACTCAAGGTCTGAGTAAGAAGAGTGTGTGTGTGTGTGTGTGTGTGTACCTGTGGCAGTGTGGGGTCTGCGGCGGGCACGATGTGTTTCTGCCGCTCAGACAGGATGATCACGTCATCGATCGCCCACTGATCGTAGCCCTCGCCCGAGTGCAGCGGCTGCCACCAGCGGAACCGTGTGCAGGGGGTCTTAGAGGCCAGCGGCAGCTCATAGTGCACAAACCTAAACACACACACACACACACACACACACACACACACATGCAGAAGAGTTCAATGTATACACTGCACAGGAGATGGGAGGCTTGATCTGCACAGAAACACAGCAGACTGGAGTGTTCAGCAGATCATCAACCTCTTCACTGCTAGATGCAAATAACGTCATACAGAATAATCTAATATAAACATGCTGAGCTTACAGAGAGAGTCTGTTTTGTTTCCAGTCCAAATGTCTAAACTTTCTTAATTCAACAGCAGAATAATCTGCCAATGGGCTGAGCAGAGGACTCTGGTTTCTCCTGAGAGAACATTACTCTGCTCCTCCAGTGTCAGGTTATTCTGCTGAATCTCTCCTCAGTCTGACTCATGACTGCTGAACACAACACTGTCTGCTGTGCTGATCTAGATGCTGACTGAGTTCAGGGTATTTGGAGTAGTAACAGGACAGAGACTCTGAGAGTGTGGTAAACTGACTCTTGTCTCCTGGTTAATTATGTAGACGCTCGTCAGTAAAGCTCAGGGCTGGTGTTGTGCTGATGCAGTGCTGTTTGCTGGGCGAGCGCTCTCACCGCGGCCTGGTGAAGTCCGTGAAGTACATCTCTGCTATCAGACCCCAGCTGATGCCTCCATCATTACTGTACTGCAGCAGAAGCCCCTCCTCCCTGCTGTCGCCCTGGTTACAGTCGGCTCCGCCTCCGCCCATCCGCAGGTAGAACTGCACAAACTCCGCCCACTCCGTGTCTAAATCTGCGCTGAGCAGCTGCCGCAGTCCAGCCTGACCAGCAGAGGGCGACACACTGCATTACTGACGAGGAGAAACTGAGGCCCGCTCACAACCAGCAGGACAACACCAACATGCAGGTGAAGATATCAGTACACACACACACACACACACACCTTACTGAAGTACAGTGAGGACCCTGAGGACACCACCCCACAGCCCTGCT
>NC_133193.1:54077500-54092500 GCF_049306965.1 Danio rerio | reverse complement strand
GTGTGTGTGTGTGTGTGTGCACCTGGCCTGTGAGCTGTCCAGTGCAGTGGTGATGAGGTGTCTCCTGCTGTCTCTGTTGAACACCAGGGCTTTCCCGCTGGCCAGAACCCCGCAGGCGAAGCTGACCTCGGCGCCGCGCAGCGAGCTGAAGCTGTGGTATGAGGAGAGACGTGCGCTGGAGAAACTCTCCGACAGGAACGCCGGGAACGCCTGCGACGCCAGCTCACACGCCGGGCCACTGAAGCCCGGGTCACACCTGAGGGACACAGTGCAGAGCGGTCAGAACAGGGTGTGTGTATGAGTGTGTTTGTGTGTGTATGTGTGTCAGCAGGAGCGCAGGCTCATCATACCGGCAGCCAGTGCGGGAGCAATGTCCTCTGCCGGAGCAGAACCGCAGGCAGGACGGCCCGATGTACACTGAAAAACAGCACAGCACATCAACAGCTCACCTCATACACATTAATGAAGCCTCACAGGGCTCATGGACAGCGCAGACGTGTGTGTGTGTGTGTGTGTGTGTGTGTGTGTGTTTTAACCTCATCATTGATCATGATTTGCCATCACTGCCCCCAGCACCACTGCCCCCAGCACCACTGCCCCCAGCACTACTGCCCCCAGCACCACTGCCCCCAGCACCACTGCCCCCAGCACTACTGCCCCCAGCACCACTGCCCCCAGCACCACTGCCCCCAGCACCACTGCCCCCAGCACTACTGCCCCCAGCACTACTGCCCCCAGCACCACTGCCCCCAGCACCACTGCCCCCAGCACCACTGCCCCCAGCTACTCTGAGTTTGGTGTTTCTCTACAGGTGTTTGCTGTACTTCAGTTGGTGAAGTCTGTCACTGGTCTGCTTGGTTTGGGGAGTGTGTTTCTGTGCATCGCTGGATTTGCTCTTCAGTGTTTGGGTTTCAGCAGTGATGTCTACATCACACTGAGCTGAACTGAACTCTGAAAACTGGACTGACTGGTGTTTCAGTTTACTAGAGCTCCATCAGTGTTCATCTGCTCTGACATGATCTCCACGGTAAATCCCACATCTGCATCTCACCGTTGTCGATGGCCCACATGTTCCCGGTCCCCGCAGCGCTCTGCCTCCAGCGGAAGCGTGTACTCTCCGTCAGCGCGGCGTTGGGCAGAGGGATGCTGATCCGGGACCAGCTGAGGAAACACACACAGAAGATTAGCAGAACACACACACAACAGATTATCAGAACACACAGCTCAGGCTGGACCGTACCCGCTGTAGTTCTCGGAGGAGTAGATGCTGCTGTGGGGAAGGTGGGCTCCAGAACACACCTCCGGAAGACACTCGGTGTGCAGGAGAGCCCAGGAGCGGCCCTGATTGGTGGAGAACTCCAGTTTGACACTGCAGAGGACACAGCAGCAGAGTTAATCACAGCACTGTAGTGTTCAGCAGCTCCACTCAGTACTGCCTCTAGTGGCCAGCTGTGGGGACTTTAATAGAGTCATCCAGCAGCGTCTCCAACTGAGTGAGGATAAAACTGAAACAGTCGTATTTCAAACACTGCTGTTATTTTGGACTTCTTCTTACACTGACTGCTGTCTTCGGGTCTTCCCTATTCATCTATTGAACACTTACAGATACTTTAAACTACTGTGTGAGGCTGTAGAGGCTGTAGAGCTGATCACTGTGCTTCATCATTGAGTTTAAATGTTATAGTGGAGCTCATCATATCCCTCAGCTTCTGCTGATCTCCATCATCCACATGTTTGCTGCCTCTGCACACTCTGTACAATAAAACTGTAGAGCATTGTTGAAGCTCTTTCCTCACCGCCTCTGCATCTGTCTTAGTCTTCATGCTTCACTGTATCAGCGGTTTAGGGTTTGGTAGTTGTATCCTCCTGCTTGATTCTGCTCAGCACTTTGCTGTGGTGAATGTGCTCTGTGAATAACTGTGTTTACAGTTTCAGAAGAGTAGACCCTTACATCATGATACCAGCGCACGATCCGCTATCAACAGCTTCAGATTTACAGCTATATTCAGAAATACGAGGGAGTTCTGGAGCCGCTCAGCTGATTTATTTCAGTGACTCAGGAGTTTGAGAAACACTTCGTCAGCATCAGGGACGGCTCTGCTGGAGACTGCAGTTATCAGTCACAGCGCCGGTCATTCACTCAGAAACTCTGCTCCATCATGTGTTCATCTGCGTGATCAGACTCATCTCTGACCTTCACAGATCCTCATTACACTGATCTGAGACATTCACACTGAAATTAACCTATAAGTGTTCATCACTAGAACCGCACCGGTGTTTCCCACCGCTCTCCTGCTGCTGGACCTGCTGGAACGCTCAACGCTGTGAGACATTACAGCCTTCCCTCTCCTTCCTTCACCTGTGTTCAGCTGCTTAACTCTCTCTCCTTTAACCCTCAGATGGGTTGAGCTGTCGGGTTCTTCATGTGCATTTCAGCATGTTAGGATGTGACCTGTTCCTCAGCGGCTGGAGCTCACCTGTTGGCCGGCTGGTACGCTCCGCAGCCCAGGTTAATGGAGAACTGCAGCAGGTGTGTGTTCGCTCCAGGCTGCACAGGTAAGAGCTGCAGGAAGTCCAGCGCCCACACCTGCCGGTTCTGTCCGGCGTGAGTCTCCTGCTCCAGACAGAACTGAGTGTGTGGAGTCTGCAGCTCAGTGGGCAGACTGATGGACACCACTGCAGGGGTCTGCAGGACGAGAACACACCACAGATTAACATACACACACATCTCAACACACACACAAACACACACCCAGCTCTACCCTGTAGGCGGAGTATGGCAGGACATCCAGCAGCACGTGCTCCTTCCTGCCCTCCGAGCGGCCGAAGACGATCACGTTATTCTTGCTGGACTCTCCAGGATCACAGCCTCCACCACCTGCAGGAAACACAGCGGTCAAACACAGAGCTGGTGGACACACACACACACACACACACACACTCTCACACACAGACATACCCATGGTGAAGTGGAAGCGCAGGTTTCCGTATGCGCTGGTGTTCAGGAGCGGCGTACACACCTTCCTCTGTCCGTCTCCGAGGAACACCAGCGCCGAGCCGGACTCCACTTCCCCACACTGCATCCCGATCACGGCCCCGTGCACATCCCACCTGCAGGACAGAACAGGACAGGACAGGCTCTGATATACTGTAGAAACACATCAGGGACTGCGGAGATGTCCACGAGAGGGAGCTGTGAGCAGGATTCAGTGCTGAGTTGTATTCACCACCTTGTGCACTGGCCGATTCCACCTTTATTCAGAGTCATCTAAAGCCAGAGAGTGAGGATCTCACACCTCAGACACTGACGATAAGTGCTAGAGAACATTGTCCTGGTGTGAAAGAGCCGTCAGTGTTGTTAAGCTTGTTGACGCCGCTGGCTGTGATTCTGCCATGTCTGATGTGGTCCTGGATTAAAGTCGGGATGATCAGTCCTCCAGTGGTACATTCCATACCTCACCCCTGCCCTGCACCCAACCCTAGCCGCATTACATAATGACAATGATTATAGATGCTCAGGAAGATGGCCTGATGGTTGAGCAAGGTGGATTTGTAATTGAAAGATTACTGGTTCGATTCCCGGCAGGAAGTGAAGGTGCAGAAGTGAATGAAACCGAACCCTCTCCACCTTTGATCCTCAGTTTGATGCAGAAAAGCAGAGGACCACATCAGGTAACCACGCAATACACACAAGCCTCAAATCTGATTGGCTGATTGGACTGATGTTCCAGGATCAACACAGATGTCCACCCAGAACCATCTCCCACACTCACCTCTGGCTCACAGTGAAAGCTCTAGATGAATCAGTGTGTGTGTGTTGTAGAACCAGTGTGTGTGTTGTAGAACCAGTGTGTGTGTTGTCGAATCAGTGTGTGGTCGGACACTAACCCGCTCAGCGGTGCCTCGAAGTCCTCCTCCCAGTAGCTCCGTCCTTCCTCCCGGTGCAGATCCACATCTCGGGTGGAGGCGAAGGTGTGCTCCAACTCTTCTCCACCATGGAAGTACAGAGCGTTCCCCTCCGACTGGCAGGCGTGCTGTTTGGGCAGAGCTAGGAGTGTTACACTGCACCTATCACTCTGAAACACCCACATCTGCTGCATAATGTGACCCGTGTGGAAAACAAGTGCCCTTAACCACATCTGTGCCCTAACTGAACATCTTAATTGGAGATACTGAACACACAACTGGACCTGTAGATAACGTCATACTAGTTCACACAAGAATCTGGAACGTATGTGTGTGTGTGTGTGTGTGTGTGTGTGTGTGTGTGTGACTAGCCTTGACGGTGGCTCCAGGGAAGAACAGCCAGTTGTGTGTGTCCAGTGGGTCCAGGCGGTCCTCCAGCAGCGGCGGGCGGCTCGCAGCGTTTAGCAGCAGAATGTTGTCCAGACCCCAGCAGGACTCAAACCCATCGGGCCCCGGAGCCGCACCCTGAGCCCAGCGCAGACGCACACTCTCCGCTCTGCAGGACAGCGGCAGCGGCACCAGGTGGACCACCGTACTGCTGTTCACTGGAGCCCTGGGGGGGACACACAGAGAGGGTCAACACACACACACACACACACACACACACACGCACACACACACACACACACACACGCACACACACTGCAGGAGCAGTGATTTCCACAGGAAGCTGAAGATGCATTAGACTGGATTACTGTAACTGTGTGAACACACACATGAGGTTTAATGCGTTCATCAGGCTCTAAACACACACACACACACACACTCTCTCTGCGCTCATTGAGCTTATTCATAACCCGGCGGCTGATCCACACCGTCCTTCAGCTGCAATATAAGCTAGGCTGCAGTCTGCCGTGTACACAGTGCTGTATGAGTGAGCTTTGAGCACCTGATCTCCTCCACCATGATCCACTCGTCAGAGGAGTTCAGAGCGCAGGAGACGATGATGCTGGGGTCCGAGTGACTGAACCGACACGATCCAGAACCTGACACACACACACACACACACACACACACGTGAACGGAGGTGATCATACAGAAAACATCGTTCAGGAGAGCACTAACCTGCGCTCACACTCACCCATAGCGAACTGCAGGACTGAGGCTGTGCTGGTGTTCAGAGCCACAGACGTCTGCAGAACAACAAACAGCAGATCAGAAACACACACACACACACACACACACACACACACACACACTGTGCGCACGCTGGACAGATGATGGAGTTATGATGCTAACACAGACAGCTTCAGTCGGAGCTATAGGTTATGATGAAGACCGCCTCATATACTCAGATCAGCAGATCATCTCAATGAGCAGGAGATGAGCTCCATTACATCACTAAACCGTTGATTCTTCCACCTGATTAACGTGATCATGCAGATGATGGAGCCGTCCGTCCACACGCTGCTGATGCTGATGGAGATGATGGAGGATATCATGTTCAAACACTGGACGATCTCTGTCCAACTCACCAGCTCTCTCAGGCCGAAGGGCTCACAAAACGTCACCGCTTTACCATGCATGAGTGTCCCACACTGCTCCCCGACCTCACAGTTACTGCAGTCTGACCTGAGACACACACACACACACACACACACACACACACACACACACACACACACACACACACACACACGCACACACACACACACACACACACACACACACACACACACAGATTATCCAGCGCTCTGCAGGGCATCAGTACAGTACTCTGATCACTCCGCTGTGTCTCACCAGATGCTCAGATTCAGCTCCTCCTGTGTGTTGTGCTCAAAATCATCCCGCAGGATGGCGTGATCCCCGTGCAGGACAGCTGTAGAGACGACACACACACACACACACACACAGAAATACAGCAGAGATTCACACACACACACAAAGAGATGATTGGAGGGATAGAGGTGTGTTTGACTGTGGGTTCAGTACTCACCCAGACTGGGCCGCAGAGGAGACTCGGTGGGAGCTTCAGCACACACACACACACACACACACACACACACACACACACACACACACACACAGAGAGAGAAAGAGAAAACACAACCATTATTCCCATTTATAAGAGCACACAACACACACTGATCACACTGGGGAACTCTGGCATTCAGGACAGACGCTGAGGATACTCTGGAGGTCTGATCTTCATGATGAGCTCCAGCTTCACAGGATCACAGCTCTGGAGGATGAAGACTCTCATCATGTCTGCCTTCATCTCCTCCTCACACACTGCAGGAAGTGCTTCTATCACTCAGAGTTTCTGTCTTGTTTCTAGACCAGATATCTAAAACTGGTTTACCACCTGGGGATGCTCATCCCGAGACCCCCAGAGTCCATGCAGCACTACTGATGCAATCCAAGACCTGTGATGAGATGATGATAGGGTCTCCATAATCCTGGACCAGGCCAAATGCCAAGCTGATGCTGTGGTGGTCATGGAGGAGTGAAGAGCATGAGACTGATCCCTGTAACAGACAGACTGACAGACGAGGCTCCGCATTGATCCCGTGGGCCAGCCTGAACACCCGCCGGTGACCTGCTCACACCTGCAGCTTCTCCACGATGGGCGTCCAGCGCTCTCCAGCCTCCGGCACCCAGACTGCAGCTCTGAAGTTTGGTCAACTAGTAAAGTTTGTTCTGCAGTGAAGATTAAAGCACACTGAACTGAACTGAACTGAACTGAACTGAACTGAACTGAACTTCGGCTCTGAACACTGGACTGACACTGCTTCAGCTCATTAGAACTTCTGTGTTCAGCTGCTGCCCCATGATCAACAGTGTAGAAGAGAAATACAGATCCACTGAACTAAATGAACTCAGGCAGCTTCTTCTAGAGGAGCACAGCTATAGTGTTGTGTTCAGCAGTCATGAGTCAGACAGAAGAGAGTTTCTCTTTAAAACAAGCAGAATAATCAGACGTAGAGTTCTCCTTGAGCGTCTGAGTTTAACTCTTTGTGCTGTAATCTCAGCGCTGAGCTCCTCATTCAGCCGCTCCTTATCTAAAGCCTCTGAAACTTCTGCTTTAATGAAGCACATTAAACTCATCCTCAGGAACGGACTCTGCAAACCCTCCTCATCTCCTCATACAGCACACTCCATCCGTCCTCAATAAACCTCTCATAATCTCTCTCAAACTTTACACAATAAAATGATGAAGCTGACCCATTTCAGAACTCTCTCTGTCTGGCTGTCACACACACACACACACACACACACACACACACACACACGAGCGCCTCCTGAGTGAATGTGACTGTGATGAATTCCTGCAAACACTGAATGAATCTGCAGTTTTGAGGCGAATCGTCCACTGAGTGGCGCCATCAGCTTTACCAGCACCGTCACAGAAACTGTAGAGTCTGTGAACATTTGAGTCTCGCTCTGTGTCCTCACAGCGCTCATCCAGCAGGACAGAACACACTCCTGCGAGAGCTGTATTTACTGTAAACATCACCGGGTCATCATCACAAGTCATCATCGTGGGGTCATCATCACGGGGTCATCATCACGGGGTCATCATCACAAGTCATCATCATGGGGTCATCATCACAAGTCATCATCACAGGGTCATCATCTCGAGGTCATCATCACAGGGTCATCATCACAGGGTCATCATCACGGGGTCATCATCACGGGGTCATCATCACGGGGTCATCATCACGGGGTCATCATCACAAGTCATCATCACAGGGTCATCATCACAAGTCATCATCACAGGGTCATCATCTCGAGGTCATCATCACAGGGTCATCATCACGGGGTCATCATCACGGGGTCATCATCACGGGGTCATCATCACAAGTCATCATCATGGGGTCATCATCACAAGTCATCATCACAGGGTCATCATCTCGAGGTCATCATCACAGGGTCATCATCACGGGGTCATCATCACGGGGTCATCATCACGGGGTCATCATCACAGGGTCATCATCACAGGGTCATCATCACGGGGTCATCATCACAGGGTCATCATCACAGGGTCATCATCACAGGGTCATCATCACGGGGTCATCATCACAAGTCATCATCACCAGGTCATCATCGTGGGGTCATCATCACAGGGTCATCATCACAGGGTCATCATCACAAGTCATCATCATGGGGTCATCATCTCGAGGTCATCATCACAGGGTCATCATCACCAGGTCATCATCGTGGGGTCATCATCACAGGGTCATCATCACAGGGTCATCATCACAAGTCATCATCACAGGGTCATCATCACGGGGTCATCATCACAGGGTCATCAGCACAGGGTCATCATCACGGGGTCATCAGCACAGGGTCATCATCACAGGGTCATCATCACAAGTCATCATCACGAGGTCATCATCACAGCGTCATCATCACCAGGTCATCATCGTGGGGTCATCATCACGGAGACATCATTCAGACATCGTGAAGAGCGCCGCTGTGATGGACATGAGGAGTGTGGAGCTCAGCAGAGCGGGGCGTTGAGTGTTGGCTCAGACTCCAGCATGAGCTTCTCATGAGGTCATGCTGAAAACATCCACAACACTGAGCCGTATCTGAGCGCCTCATTACAGCACAAACACCAGGAGTGTGTGTGTGTGTGTGTGTGTGTGTGTGTGTGTGTGTACCCATACACACTCTCTCTCTCGCATACACACTTACTCATGCACACATGCACATATACACACACGTGCACACACACTTTCTCTTTTTCTTGTCATGTACGCATGCACACACTCATAATCTCTCTCTCTCACACACACACACACACACACTCACACACACACACACACACACACACACAGCCAGTGTGTCTGCTCTGCACGGTGTGTTTCCGCTGTCTCCCTGCTGCCTGATCTTTGTCTGGAGTTGTGCTGTGTTTTTCTGCTGTTCATTGGTCGAGCTCTTCTTCTTCTGTGTGTGTGTGTGTGTGTGTGTGTGTGTGTGTGTGTGTGTGTCAGCAGACAGTGGCAGTGGTTTCAGGCTTAGTTTAATCCTCGTTCACTCTCTTCAGAGCTGTAATGAGCTGTGGTGCTGCGGCTGTAGATGTGTGCTAATGCGGCGGCTTACTCTGACAGTCTCTGATGCACAGCCGGACACTGCGGCGGGTGTCAGAGGAGGTTATTAAGCTGGAGCTCGGGGCGTCTGAGGAGCAGGACATTATTCTGAGGGCCGCATCCTTCATCTCTCCATCTAGAGGCCGCGGCGTCTGCTGTCGTAACTCTGCTCTGCTCCTGTCGCTCCTCGTCTCCGCGCACACGTCACACACTCTGAGTTATCGGCACCGCTCGATGATCAATCCTGAGGGATGCGGGTCCAGCGCGGCCCATAAAGCTCTGATTTATGAAGCTGCTGGAGATTGCAGAGGTCTGTGGTGGCCTTCCCTCATCCTGAGCTGTCAGAGAGATCAGAGTCTGATATACCGCTCCGACACACAGCTCTCCGGCTCCACCAGCGGGCCTTCATCTGCTCGTCTGCTGTCACACCGTCTCATTCCTCAGTTCACTCCATCCCTGAACCGCTGTCCTGTTCTGCATGTGGATAAGCAGACACAGCATCTGCTGTCAGAGGAACAAACCCTTCATGAACCACATCTGGAGCCGCAGCAGAGGACAGACAGAGCTCTGGACATGATCATGTGACTCAATCAGCCGATCAGGAGGATGATCAATATACTGTAGGACAGGGGTCACCAAACTTGTTCCTGGAGGGCCGGTGTCCTGCAGGTTTTAGCTCCAACCCTAATCAAACACACCTGAACAAGCTGATCAAGGTCTTAGGTATACTTGAAACACCCAGGCAGGTGTGTTGAGGCAAGTTGGAGCTAAACCCTGCAGGACACCGGACCACCAGGAACAAGACTGGTGACCCCTGCTCTAGGAGGAGGAGAGGAGAGGAGTAGAGGAGGTGGAGGGCTGCTGGATGTGTGTGAGCTCAGACTGGTCTCAGAACAGCGTCTGCCTTGACAGAGTCAGCCGTGTGTATGAGTCAGAGCAGGTCGCTGATGATGATCTGGATCTGCATTAATCAGTGTGAGTGATAATCCACAGGCGGATACTCTCTCTCTCTCTGTCTCTCTCTCTCTCCCTCTCTCTGTCCCTCTCTCTCCTCTCTCTCTCTCTCTCTCTCTCTCTCTCTCTCTCCCTCTCTCTGTCCCTCTCTCTCCTCTCTCTCTCTCTCTCCCTCTCTCTCTCTCTCTCTCCTCAGTCTCTCTCTCTCTCTCTCCCTCTCTCTCTCTCTCTCTCCTCAGTCTCTCTCTCTCTCTCTCCCTCTCTCTCTCTCTCTCTCTCTCTCTCTCTCTCTCCTCAGTCTCTCTCTCTCTCTCTCCCTCTCTCTCTCTCTCTCTCTCTCTCCCTCTCTCTCTCTCTCTCTGCTCTCTCTCTCTCTCTCTCTCTCTCTCTCTCTCTCTCTCTCTCTCTCTCTCTCTCTCTCCCTCTCTCTCTGTCTATTCATTTCTCTGCAAGTTTACACACCGCCTCACACACCGCCTCACACGCACACATACAGCAGGAGTGTGTGGGCATCTGTATGGCGGTGTGAGTCTGGACTGGTCCAGTTGTACAGCTCTGCCGCTGCACTCGTAGCTGAGCGTCTGTAACTCCACAGATCTGCAGATGAAGCTTTAGGACAGTCAGCCGTCAGCAGCGTCTTCGCTAAACCCTCAGCGCTGCGCCTCAGATCTGCCGAGTGCTAATCTGCTCAGGGCTCATCGCTGACGGAGACTCAGGGCTGCTGGGAGATTTATAATTCCTTAACCACTCGGAGAGTTAAGCTCCTCAAACTTGAAATGGATTTCATAAAGATCTTCATGTGTGAGTGCTGGAAAACCTCCATGCCTGCGCTGCGTGTGTGTGTGTGCATCAGTTGTGTTCCACACACACACACACACACACACAGACTGAAGACTGGCCTCAGCGGAGCGGTTCAGCATCCTCACGTCACCGCAGCAGGTCCGAGCTGTGATCTGCAGGTGACTCAGCGTTATTCTGACAGCCTCATGTTCTGATGTGACTGAAGGGTTCATCGTCTGATCTACATGTTTGGCTTATGACTGACACTCTGCCTCTGTCCTCATCTCTCTCTATAGTGCAGTTTATTCAGGACATCAGAGAACTCCATTTCTGAACTTCTGATCTGATTCTAACAGGAAACCTTAAATAAGTAACCCTCATTCCTTATTCACTGATATGAGAAGCATGAGGTGACCCGACACTGCAGCACTGGAGCATCAGCAGAGCAGCAGGATCAAGCCCTGATCCTCAACATCTACACCAGCAGGAGGAGCCATGAGGCCTGACGCACCACACCTCCACTGACCACACTGTCTCTAGCTGGAAGCAGGAGGTGTGTGTGTGTGTGTGTGTGTGTGTGTGTGTGTGTGTGCGTGTGTGTGTGTGTGTGTGTGTGTGCGTGTGTGTGTGTGTGTGTGTGTCACCTCACCTCCCTGTTCGCAGAGCTGCTGAGCCAGAGCGTCCTTGAAGATGATCTGTCCTCGGTGTGTGGCTGTAGCCCTGAGGGACACACAGAGACAGAAATACATCACAGAGCAGCAGCAGGAGCACTGAACACCACAGCACAGCACATGATGGAGGAGATGATGGAGGCGGTGGAGGTTGTGGAGATGAGGGAGGGGATGAAGGTGATAGAGGTGATGGAGGTAATGGAGATGATGGAGAAGATGGGGGTGATGAAGATGATGAAGATGATGGAGGTGATGAAGATGATGAAGATGATGGAGGTGATGAAGATGATGAAGATGATGGAGATGATGAGGGGATGGAAGTGATGGAGATGATGAGAGGATTGAGATGATGAGAGGATGGAGGTGATGGAGGTGATGGAGATGATGACAGTGATGGAGATGATGGATGGGATGAAGATGATGATTAAAATTCTAACAAAGTTTAACAAAAGATAAAGATCAGAGAAGTGTGTGTGTGTGTGTGTGTGTGTGTGTGTGTGTGTGTGTGTGTGTGTGTGTGTGTGTGTGTGTGTGTGTGTGTGTGCAGGTCAGCAGCGGGAGTTCTTCTGGACTCTGACAGCAGAAGCGTTTACGGCGGAGAGGCATTTACACTGCTGCTCTCATCAATAACCAAACAACATCTCATGAATAAATCAACCGAGAGAGAGAGAGAGAGAGAACAACAGCGGCGGCATCACACTCCTCTTTCAGGCTCAGTAAACACACGTCTGTAAATGTGCTGAATGAATAAAAGATGCGGCGTGATGAAGAGCAGGAGGTTACGCTGGAGCAGGCCACTTCAATATTTATGAGCACAGCCCCAGACGGCCTGTTCACTAATACGCCAACATCAGCCTCTAACATGCAGTAATGTGCTTCATTTGATGTGTTTAACACTCTGCCGCACACACACACACACACACACACACACACACGCCGCCACCGTCAGGCAGGACAGGGAGACACTATACGGTTCTTTTCCTGCATGTTTGGGTGAAGATCACACACCGTCACAGCTGTAGACTGAACACACACCTCTGAACGCCTCTGACACTGCACTTTAATACTGTACTAATGCTGCAGAGCATGTGTGTGTGTGCGTGTGTGTGTGTGTGTATCAGACACACACTGGAGCGCTCGCTCTGTTTCTCCCAGATGGTCAGAGTGTGTTTATCAGGAGTTTGAGGACATCATGCCTTGAGGAGGAGGAGGAGGTGTGGAGACGCGGAGCTGTTCTGATCTGTGTTTATCTCCAACTGTACATCTACATCAGCTCCCACACACTGATTCAAGATCATCTCTGCTATAAAGCGACATGTGTGAGTGTGTGTGTGTGTGTGTGTGTGTGTGTGTGTGTGTGTGTGTGTGTGTGTGTGTGTTTATCTGGATATTCTACAGCACAACATCAATAAAATACTGTCAACAATGCTCATACAAATACACAGACTTAAACATGCCATGCTCATATACACACAGTTACACACACACACACACACACACAAAGACACTCATTCACACACTAACATATATAGTCATGCACACACATTTACACATGCTTAAGCATGCAAACACACACACACACACACACACACACACACACCGAGAGCTGTGCACATAAATAAGTGACAGCGTGTCAGTCAGCTGCTCGCAGGATGGGTTGGAAACGGGTTATTATGCTGAACGCAGGCCTCATGTGATGACATGTTTCTGTCCTCAGACGCACATGCCTGACAGCCAAAACCCCACTGACCCCATCAAAACACACACTGACACGCACACACATATACATATATGCACACAGAAATATGCATCCTCCTTCACACACACAAAGACACACAAAAAGACATATACACACATACACACACACATATACATACAGTAGATGCACACACACACACACACACAGAATCAAGCATGCTCTTTCTCTCTCTCACACACACACACACACACACACACACACACTCTGGGCTTGTGGCACACATGTGAGCATCTGCTGAGTCTGAAAGCACAGCATCACGGTGTTCTCTAATCATGATTAATAACGGGAGCTGCAGCCGGTGTCGGTGGCGGACTGTCACACACGTGTGTTCTGCTTCTGCACGCTCGGCTTCAGCCGTTAAAACACCGCACTAATTGTCTGATTGATCTCTCTTGTTGGGCTCCAGCTGCGACGGCTGACGAGTAATCAATCAGCAAGAGCCGAAACAATATTTAGCCTGCGTTTCTCTCTCTTATCATATTTAGTGAGCGAGGCGTCAGTGTCTCCGCGCGGCCTTGATCAAATTAGCGCGTGTTCGCAGATGAATAGCGAGCGTTTGTTGTCGCGAGCTCTCCCTCGGCGCATGCAAATTTAATGAGCGTTTAGAGGAGGCTTCCAGGGAGTTGTTGGCAAATTACCTGCTCATTATAGCGGGTCAGTGGAAGTCGTTTGAGTAAAGGTGAAAATCAAACGACCTTGACAACAGTTAAGAGCTCATTACAAACAGCAGCATTAAGAGGGCCTGACATCACCGGCAGGGTGAAGCCACTGTGGGCGGGGCTGAGTGTGACTGTGGGTGGGATTTTGGGACTGTGATTGTGAGATTAATTGACTGTGTCTGATCCAGACCTATGACTGATCATGACCTACTGGGATTGTGTGATTGTAGCTGTGACTGATTGCCTGGTTGTGACTGGATCTGTCTGTCCTTGTGATTGTGATTGAAAATTGAACTGTGAAAGTGATTATGAATGTGACTGACTGACACTGACTGTGATTTGTGAAAGTGGTTGTGACTAATTGTGACTGTGATTGTCGAAGCGACTGCCTGATAGTGACTGACTGTGACTGTGGTTGTGACTGACACTTTCTCAGTGACTGTGATTGTGACTGTGATTATAAATGTGATTGTGATTGACTGTGATTGTGACTGACTGTGGATGTGATTGTGAATGTGATTGAGACAGGCTGTGATTCTAAGTGACTGTGACTGACTGTGAATGAATGTGAATGTGCTTATGACTGAATTTGGTAGTGATTGTGCCTGTAAATGTAATTGTGACTGAATGTGATTGTGAATGTGATTGTGCCTGACTGTGATTGTGGCTGACTGTGAATGTGATTGTGACTGATTGTAGTTGTAAATGTGATTGTGACTGAATTTGATTGTGACCGAATGTTATTGTGAATGTGATTGTGCCTGACTGTGATTGTGAATGTGATTGTGACTGACTGTGTTTGTGACTGAATGTGATTATTAATGTTATTGTGGCTGACTGTGATTGTGGCTGAATATGACTGTGAACTTGATTGTGACTGACTGTGATGTGAATGTGATTGTGCCTGACAGTGATTGTGTTTTTAACTATGATTATGGCTGACTGTGTATGTGCTTGTGACTAACTGTGAATGTGATTGTGACTGAATGTGGTTGTGATTGAATGTGATTGTGAACATGATTATGTGAATGTGATTGTGTTTGTGGCTGAATGTGATTATGAATGTGATTGTGGCTGACTGTGAATGTGATTGAAACTGTATGTGAATGTGATTGTGACTGTGATCATGGCTGAATGGGATTGTAATTGTGACTGCAATTGAATGTGAATGTGAT
>NC_133193.1:54030000-54070000 GCF_049306965.1 Danio rerio | reverse complement strand
CCTCAGTGAATGCTGAGCTGCGGAGTCTGAACAGATCGGCCGGTGAGAAGCTCGAGGGTCAGTTCACACTACAATGAAGACTCGGCATGAGATGCTCTCCCTCAGCTCATGTGGATCTTTGCTCATCTTCATAAAAGCTATAAGAGAGCTCCTGATCCTCCACAGACATCACCAGTCCTGACATGCTCAAAGTGCAGAGAAGACCAAACACATCCTCAACACACTCAGCAGTGCTCAGCTGTGATCAGACCAGACTCCACATGCTGTCTATGAAGAGCGGAGCTCTCAGCTTCATCTAAATGTCCTGATGAGTGTCTGAAGATGAGTGAAGCTCTCGGGGGATTGAAATGACGCAAGAGTAATTAATAAATAAGAATATAACCCCTAAAAACAATTAATAATTAACATCTTTGATTATATCACTGTATGTAATGTGCATTAATATAGCATGTTTACCGTGTATGGTCACACACCCAAAGTGCTGTTATGCAGTGCAGCTCCAGCTGATGATGCTGCGGCAGCCACAGGACAACAGCGCCACAGCTTCACCACACACCAGCTATAGGTGGAGTATAGAGTCCCCTTCACTATACTGGGGCATTAGGACTCACACAGACCACAGGTTGAGCGCCCCCTGCTGGTTCCACCACCCGCCAACAGCAGCCTAGTGTTCCCATGTGTTCTCCATCCAGACACGGACCAGACTCAGCGCTGCTCAGCCTCAGTGAGGGAGTGCTCGGGGCTGCAGGGGGATACGGCTGTGGTATAATACTACATAATAATTCTGTGATCACCCTAATTCCTGTGAACAAAACCAGGACCCCTCTTCTCCCCACACGACAACCTCTTAGTGACGTTTATGTATAAACTAATGTGGAGAGGATCACGTGCTTATGATTGCTAGTGGCTGGATTTGCATTATTCAATTCACAATGCTCCAATCAGACGACTCCTAAACTACTATAAATACCCTGGGCTTCATTCCACTGCTATCTTCAATTGGAGGAGTCCCCGCTCCACCCCTACTCCTCCTCCTTCCTAGATGGGTGTCACGGTGGCCCAGTGGTTAGCACTGTTGCCTCACAGCAAGAATGTCTCTGGTTCCAGGCTTTACCAAACCAGCAGACATTTCTGTGTGGAGTTTGCACTTTCTCCCCGTGCTCACGTGGGTTTCCCCCGGGTTCCCCGGTTTCCTCCCACCGTCCAAAAACATGCAGCTTAAGTTAATTGACTGATCCACATCAGCACATAGACATGCAGCTGGTATATTGTTATCTCTAAGAGCAATCACTTACTGTTCATTGGTTACTACAGCAGGGGAGTTCTCCAGATCTACCTGAGCTCAAACTCCCCTCCTGCCCTGCAACGGGAGGGAGCCCTGGGCTCGAAGATCTCATGGGCTCAGGTCTCTCTCCCGGGTCAGCATGATGAACAGCTTTATAATCAATCAGCAGCTGAGTGTGAACTCTGGAAACATTAATATTTGTGAGTGTGCCTCACACAGGTGAGTGGGCTTAATACACCACCTGCAGAAACACTTTTCTCTCTCTCTCTCTCTCTCTCTCTCTCTCTCTCTCTCTCTCTCTCTCTCTCTCTCTCTCTCTGTGTGTGTGTCTATATATAGAGAGAGAGACACACTCCTCCTCCTGACTCCAGCTCTTATTCTCGGAGTGCTGACAGCTCCTCTGTGTGGTCAGCTCTTGTTGTGTGTGTGTTGCCTGATCTTGTTGAATCATTGAATGTCTCCTCACTGCAAGTTGCTCTGGACAGAAGTGTCTGCTAAATGACTGACTGTAGATGTATCTGGCCTCAGACAGGACTGTGCAGGGCGTATAATAGGATGAGCCGGTCCTTCATCATAAACACAGAGACTCACCGAAGCCGAACGCTGGAGGCGCGGGGATGGCGGAGGCCTGGACGGTGGTGGAGGTGTAGAGGCCGGTGACCAGCAGACCATCGAAATATGTGCTGGTGGAGATGGTGACTGCGGGACAGAAAACACACACACACACACAGCGTTAAACACACACACAGAGTTTTCCTCATCCTCCAGACCTGAGTGAGTCTCTGTTGAACACAAGTGAAGATACTCTGAGATTATTTCAGACACTGACTGACATGCTGAGGATATCAGTGTCTGCTTTATCAGAGGATCTTCACTCGTGTTCAACAGATTAAGAGTAAATGATGAAGAAATGATGCGTTTGTGTGAACTGACCCTTAATGACGCTGTACAGCAATACAAGCCAGGATGATGACAGCTATACCGTACGACAGCACATCCATACTCATACTCACAGCGTATTTTAACGGCTGGATAATGGGACTGTGTTGGGATCGAGAGTCCTTTTCTCCGTTCACTAGATTGCTTTAGTGGTTGTAAATGTCTAATTATTAAGATACACGGCACAAATAGAGTGTTTGTCTTGTTTCTACACTGTAAAAGCCAATCAGTTAAGGCAACTCAAACCGTTTGAGAAAACCGACTGCTAAAAACCCTTTACTATATGAGTACTGTGAACTTACTCCATTTAAGTTGAAGCAATGAGGTATTTAATGAACTCATTACCGTCAACACTGGGTCAACACTCTTTTCACATGAGTGTCATCAACTTTCAGTCAGTGTTGAGTTCACTACACTCATGTCATCTGATACAGCTGACTGTTGGGTTTACAGTGTAGTTCACATTTCTCAAATCTCCTACATTAAGAAGCATTTTCTAGACAAGCACAGACTAAAGTCTTCTGTTCAGAAATAATGAGTCAAAATTAATGAGCTTTTCCTTAAAACAAGCAGAATAATCTGACAATGGGGAAGGGGAATAATCTAGTTCATTATTATTCTCCGCTCACGCCTTTGCCAGATTATTGTTCATGTCATGGTTTATGTCTTTAGTTACTCTTAAAGTCATCCACATACATCAGTAGATGCTTTACAAGTGTGCAGAAAGTGTCTCAGAACTGAAAGTGTTTCTGGGTTTGTGGATTATCTGATTTATTAAAGTGATGAGCTGCTAAACACAGACATCACCGCTCAAACACATCAGGAATCTGCAGCGTCTACAGCCGAGTACAGACCTGCACTATTGCATTTAAAGAAGACAGATCTGGCATAGCTGTGAGTCTCACACACACACACACTCACACACACACACACACACACACACACACACACTCCTCCTGTATTACTCTCGTGTGTAAACTGAAGGAGGAAATGTTATTGTGTGCTGATCAACAGGCTGGCACAGATGTTACTAGAGCAGAAGTGCAACACTCACATCTGTTGGAGACATACACACAAACACACACACACACACACACACACACACACACACACACACACACACACACACACACACACACACAAACACACACACACACACACACACACACACACACACACACACACACACATGAAGATGATGACTCTGAACACGGAGAAACACAACAGAGAGCCAGTTGTCCTGGCTTTACAGTTCAGGATATCTTCATTCTTGGACCTGAAGAGTAAATTAGCTTAATGTGTGAATCTGTGAGCAACATGACCCAAACAGCAGATGTGTTTTAGGCTGGAGATCACTGCAGATGCACAGCTGGGCAACACTTCACTTCAAGAAGTGCTCATAAGACTGTGATGATGATCGTGTGTGTATGACGGATGTTTGACGAGTCTTGAGAAAGTCAACTTGTCATGGCAAAGACAACAACCAATCCAAACTGAGCGAATGACACCTTATAACAGTCATCATGAGCATTCATAAACCTCTCGGCCTCAATCATGCGTCATAAAGGTGTGATGAACAGCTCTTCAGGTGCAGTGTGACCCACAACTCAATTCACCTCTGTGAAAGCCAACATCAGGAACACACTTGCTGGAGACAGACAGACAGACAGACAGAGTGTATCAGCAGCATCAGATCCTCACACACCCCCCGCTGCTGGATCATCATCATACACAATATCAGCTCCAGTCTAATTATTACTG
Source organism: Danio rerio (assembly GCF_049306965.1). Classification (NCBI taxonomy): domain Eukaryota; kingdom Metazoa; phylum Chordata; class Actinopteri; order Cypriniformes; family Danionidae; genus Danio; species Danio rerio. The sequence goes on along the minus strand of NC_133193.1, from coordinate 54,066,015 downwards.
TGGAAAAACAAATGTACAGAAGAGAAGCTCTTCACTTTTATCATTATGAGTACTTGAGGGAAGAGCGTGTGTGTGTGTGTGTGTGTGTGTGTGTGTGTGTGTGTGTGTGTGTGTGTGTGTGTCTAGACGTGGATACACTCTGGATTAAAAACATATCCCTCGTTCCCGCTCCTCTCCCCACACGCCAGCTTCAATAATTCATCCTCGCGCTGCCGGTGTAATATCTAGTCCTCTCACTCTCCGCTCTTCCCTTTTTCTTTTGCTAAAACCGTGGCTGCATTATTCCCGCCCTCGCTCTCCAACAGGAGACTCTGAGGAGGAGCAGCGGGGTGTGGATCCACCACCGAGACCAGCACCTCATAACAAAGACTCCAATAAACCCAGTGTGTTCAGCACATCAGAATATCCGGCCTCGTTCACTCGCAGCTCCAGGAGGCGCTAACAGCAGCAGTGTTTGATCCCGCATGGAGATTACCAGAAGATTTATGCACAAATAACAAGCAGGGGAATTGGCATTGACAGAATGTGATTCTCGAAAACAGCCACGCACAAACATCACGTCGACAAACTCACAGCGCTGGAGAACCGCGAGCTGAAGCGCCGCTCCCTCAAGAGCACAGCGCTCCTCATGCTGGAGGAGGCTGGAGGCGCAGCGGTCGGGCCGAGAGGTTATTATGAGCAACAAACAGCGCTGGAGGAGGGAGAAGACAGGGATGGAGGGACGTCGGGAGAGGCCAGTGGAAGAGAAAGAGAGTGATCGATGAAAATGAAAGACGTAAATAATTCAGGAACCCATCTGAAAGGGAGCGGGGGGGAGAAAAGAGGAGAACCTGGAAGAGTAACTCATAAAAACAGACGTATTATTCACCTGCGGGGGCTTGTGTGCGCTTTGATGAGAACTCTTAGCATTCACTGCACACCCGCACACACACTCCAGCGCTCCACATCAGCCGGGTTTGACTGTCTTCAGCACAAACACACACACACACACACACACACCGTCAGGGGATGTGGCAGGTATACGTCGACGGTACACAGTAAATGAAGCGGAACGTGGTCCACATCTCCAGCACATCCAGCCCGTGTCTCTCTGTCTCTGCAGGCGTGTGTGTATCATGCAATATAGATGTTTCTGTGTGGTACGCCTCATTACCAGCGCTCACCGCCACGCTCCTGCTCAAGTATTGATAAAGCCGGGTCCGGAGAGACACGCTGACATCAGCAGGCTGTGTTCTGTGGTGGAGGAACACCAGGAGTGCTGGTTCTCTGTGCTCTGGAACCCGGTTCTGCCCTGGGTTCAGCAGGTTCAGCAGGTTGAGAGCCGTTGTGTGTCTCCGTCAGCGAGCAGCACCTGCCGGATCTCTGAACGCCAGACGAGGAGCCGGGAGCAGTTGGCAGGCCTGTGCATTACCTCACTACAGCGAACAGCATGGCAGAGGAACAACGCCTGCCAGTGTGCACTGAATATCAAAGCTGAATGTGCACCGGCGCTCGCTCTACAGGCCGGCACGGCTCCTCTACAGCACCTTTATATCATATATTTACTCTCAAAGCAGACAGCAAGCAGAGATGCAGAGATCCAGGAGATGTTCAGTAGGAGGAACAGGATTCTGCTGGTGATTCTGGCAGAGGCGTACATCAGGAGGAACACTGAACAGAACAGTTCTCAAGAGAAAGAGGAATAATGGAGCTAAAATTAGACTATGGAGTGCAGGATCTGGGGAGGTCAGTCCAGCCGCTCTCTGACGCCCGGGGCTCTGCGCTGCTTGTGGAAACTAAGAATTGACCCAAAAAACCCAAATGATTTCCACTGTGAAGACTGGCAATGAAAATACAGAATGTGCTTCAACCTGAAGAAGGAGACGCACTTTACAGTGTGACCGTCCGGTTCAACATGCTCCATACTGATCCAGATTTAATTATAGCCTGGAGGGCGGATGCTCTAACGAGGACCCTACAGATCGTGACCTCTGACAACATTTGCAGATCACCCCTCGAGGAGGGAGGCTGACCTGCACACTGTAATCACGGTCCTCCTCTACACGGAACACTGGAGCTGTGCTATTAATCCAACATTTAGTTTCGATTTTGGCTTCTAACAATTATGAAAACATTAATGGAGATAAACGATTATAGCATCATATACCGCCGCCTTTCCAGCTGAGAACCGTACTGCTCTTAAAGTGACAGCGCGCGATATTCCTGCTGCCGACTGTCTTCATCATTAATCAAACAACGACAGGTGAAAATCCCTCACTGCTCTCGCCTGAAGCACTGCTGGAGCTCAAGTGTTTTTCTTACAGTGAAGATGCTTAAAGCACAGTCCATTTCATATATTTATTCTACTGTACTTATTTCCCTTTCCTTGTTTACAGGAGGGAGAGGGAAATAACTGTGTATATATACTGCTGAAGTCTGTTTACCGGAGAGCAGATTTCTCCAATACATTAATAATCATAACGGTGTTAATAACTCATGTCTAATAGCTGATGTGTTTCCTCTTCATCATGATGACAGCACATAATATTAGTCTAGATATTCTTCAAGACACTAGTGTTCAGCTTACAGTGGCATGTAAAGGCTTCACTAGGGTAATTAGGGTAAAGTTATGGTAATTAGGCAAGTCATTGTATAACAGTGGTTTGTTCTGGAGACAATCCAACACTAATATTGCTGAAGGGGTGAATAATATTGACCTTAACATGGCTTTAACACTATTAATAACTGCTTTTATTCTAGCCCAAATAAAACACATCAGACTTTCTCCAGAAGAACAAACATTAGAGGAAACACTGAGAGCGATTCCTGAATCTGAGAAACAGCATTCAAATTCACAGGAGTGCGGATAATTTTGACTTCAACTCATCAGTCATCATGATTAAAATTCTGAGCAAAATAATGGTGCTTATGATTTTTCCTATAATCGGCAGCTCTACACCAGCGTGTGTTTGACCGCACTCCTGTCTGTTGTAAACATGCATGTCCATCAAGCTCATTATAAACCGATCATGTGTCCTCGTGTTCTCATGTCACATCCTCATCAATAGGCAAACTAAACACTGCAAAACCAACGGACCCATTACAGAACCCTGATGTGCTCCGGATATTGAGGACACATCAAACACAGACCTGCAGTTTAATAAAGCAGGTGATTAGCAGCGTTTTATATTCACCATTGCCTACAGTTCAGAGATGGAAGCTGACTATCTCAGGTTTCCCTAAATGAGAGGGTAAACATACACATGATTTACATTGTATTAATTAAAGTCTATTTGTATTGCGTAACGCATCTTTGTAAGGCTTTGAATATGTTGAAAATATCCCATTAAAACCTGTGAAGGTCATGTGACAATCAGGAAGAACACAGCATCTCGTTTCTCTCAGGAGGCGGTCGCTGTTCTCAGTCCACCGAGTTCATTCTTTTGAGTTAACTTGACAAAAGGTTTCTACTAATCTAAGCCAATTGTCTTGGTATTGAGAAACAGCCTCACTATCTGCTGATGGACTGGACACAGAATGGCCATCTTGGCGCTGTCCATCATAAAGACATCAGTGTGGGGTCTCCAGCCGGACCCTCCGCGGTGTGGGTCAGGAGTTCTGAAGATCCTCATGACAGAAGCGTAACCCGCAGCCATCAGATCTGCACTGGACACCGGACGTCCCACTGGAGCTCAGTGCACCCCGGTGGAGCCGGAAACATGGAGATCCATCAGGCCATCTGTCTGCGGACCGGGCCAGAATCAGAGCGCCGTCCCCCAATGATCCTGATATCTAGAGCGCAGAGCCCTGTCCATCAGCAGCGGTGTGGAGCGTGTGACGGGTTCACGCGTGTCGGTGACAGCTGCACAGGACTTCTCAAACTGTGATGATTCTCTTGCGTAACCCTGTGCCCTGCTGGCCGGGCCATCTGCTGTAGCGCTGTCAAACACACTCCATCGCTCTAACCAACACGAGCAGGTCGGCTTCCTGACCAGCAGCGCCTCTTAATGATGCTCATAACCTCCCCATAGATGCGAAAGGGTGAAGGTTTAAAAGAGCTGGGCCGCCGCTTCCTGGGAAATCTGGAGATCTGGCTTATATCTGAGCTGAACCAGAGGATCCTGTCAGTCCTGCACTGGTGACACTAATGAGAACTACACTAAACACATTTCCTGTCTGACCCAAGATAACAGCACCGACTGACAGACGCTTTCGCTGGTTCTCTGGTTAATTAAACGCCAGCTATTTAGTCAGATCTCTGTTTTTAATTCCCTAATTGTGAGCTGGAATGTGTGTGGAAAACGCCCCTCCAGTTTGGCTCTTCCAGCGAATACTTAATCTTGCACCATGAGTGTCAAAGAATGACAAAACACAAGTGAAGAAGCACAGAGTGTGTAGGGGGAATCTTCTGAGACGAGCCAGGCTTCACCCACATCTTCTACTAATGAGAAGCATAGAGATGAGTGAAAGCATAGTCAGTGCACAGGCAGACATATACACACATGTATTCTAGAGCTGAGACTGAGACGAGTCTTCAGAAGGACATCTTCCTGATCAACCTCTAAGAGTTGTATTATAATGCTTCACGGCAGAAATGCCCAAGGTAGGGCCTGCGGGCCAAAGATGGCCCATGGTAACCTTTGATTTGACCCGCCATCCCATCTGAAAAGAGAATGATGGGGAGGGCTGGGGCGAGTGACTTCAGCTGAGATTGTAATTTCTAATATAACATCACCTGTTCTTGATTATTTCTTAAATCAATACAGTTTGGTTTTTGGCCCTTTATAAGAAAAAGTTTGGGCCGCTGCTTTAGAGAAGAAGGATCCCCTTTAACTGTCTTAGTGTAAATCTTTTGAAGATGAAGATGAAGATTCTCTGAGGAAAGAGTCAGCATAAACTGGCTTTAAAAGCATGCTGGTCCAGGGTGTGTTTTGCTTGTGCTGGTCGCTCTGCCTGCTGGACTCGCTCTGTTTTCAAGTCAATGTGAATTGGTGTTGTTGGTCCAGCAGCACTCCTGCTTCTCCAGCCAGCACAAACACTGCAGCTCCAGCATGCAAACCACATCTTCCAGTAACGCTGGAGCTTTCAGTAAAGCTGTGACCTGGAGGGTGTAATTTTCCCTCAACAGGCCGGTACCTGACTGATGTAAATGTTTAAGACAGTCGCAGGTCTATCAGACTCTCATTTATATGTGGACCCATAATATTGCCCTAACCCTCCCTAAACCCTAACACAACCTTAGAGCCCTTCACATGTGGTGTTTGGCAGCACAATCTGATGAGAAGCAGAATATTTCCCGTCTCCTGGAGGATCCTCTGCTGGAGCTGATCATGGATTCACATTCGGGCAGAAGAGCAGCAGTGAGGTTTATTTTCTGATCTGCAAGCTCAAAGATGCAGAGGTGCAGCTGGCAGTGACGTGGTAAAGAGCACAGATGCACACTGTGTGGTTAAAGGTGCGTTCACTAACGGTGACCTGAGCTCTGTGTGCAGCTTCCCCTGCAGATCTGTTCACGACAGTTTCTCCTATTCTCTAGCAGTGAGATGATCCGCTGTGTGTGCTGCCATACTCCAGTCGGTGACAGTTTTTAGTCACTGAAGTTTCATCCCTGTGAGATTCTCCATGTGTTTACGCTCCCACAGTGCAGGCAAGGGATTGTGGGATGGTGATAAGCAGAGCTGGCCGCTTTAGAAATCAACCATGCAAATAAATCTACTCCAACCCCTCTTTTGGAAAAGCACCCAGTCTATCTGCACGGCTCTGTTGCTTTGCTCATGATCGGAAAAGACAAAACTAACAGGCATTTATGAGAGGGAAAATATGACAGTTTTCAGGATTATTCAGTTCAGGACGGCTGCCAGCACACGCTCCAATGCCTGCGCTCAGCAAGAGGACTCTAATCACTTCCATGTGCTGGAGAAACTGCAACGGTTGACACTAAACCATTCACTATAACCAGCACAGACCAAGAGATATAGAGAGAGATAGATAGATAGATAGATAGATAGATAGATAGATAGATAGATAGATAGATAGATAGATAGATAGATAGATAGATAGATAGATAGATAGATAGATAGATAGATAGATAGATAGATAGATAGATGGATAGATTTAGAGTGTTTAAATATTTGGACTATCAGCAAGAGATTTATTGCAGTGCAGTATTGGTAATTCATTATTTTACACCACTGACAGACCAGACCAGATCAGATCAGATCAGATTATATTAGTGTTTGTCCTCCACCTGTAGATAAAAGCGTCCTCTCGCAGCAGAAAACTGAAGACGTCTCGATGCCGTCTTCCTCTCTCTGCTGACCCGCAGACCTCCACACCCCCACACAAGCTCAACATTTCCTTCTCCAGAGCTCCGTCTATCCCTCACGGACTGATGAAACTCTCACACAGTCGCTGAACACCCAGAACACGCTCACCGTCTCCTCCATAAACACACAGTGCAGCCGTGGGGAGTGTCATTGTGAAAGCCCAGCGCTGGTGTGCTGTTTTCTTTATCTTCATGTGTTGTTCATTCAGCGCTGAAGCCAACTGGGGAAGTGTGTAATGCGGACGCGCTGCCAAAACACGCTCCATGCTTCACCTCATTGTTTTTGGGATCAGCTCCATTCACTCTGTTTTTTTGACTGCACTACAAAAATATGCTGCTCTTACATGGAGGTTTTGACTCGTTTCTAGTCCAAAAATCTACAATCGCTTAAATCAGTGAGCATTTTCTAGACCAGCACAGCAGACAGTGTTGAGTTCAGCAGACTGAGGAGAGATTCAGCAGAATAACCTGACACTGGGGGAAGCAGAATAATGTTGTGTCAAAAAGAAAACAGGATTATTCTACTTCCCCATAATAGAATACACTCGCCGGCCACTTTATTATGTACACATCAGTAGTACCGGGTCGGAACCCTTTCACCTTTAGATCTGCCTGAATCCTTGTTGTTGTAGATTCATCAAGCTGCTGGAAATATTCCTCAGAGATTTTGCTCCATATTGTCATGATAGCATCACACAGTTGCTGCAGATTTGTCGGCTGCACATCCATGATGCCAATCTCCCGTTCCACCACATCCCAAAGCTGCTCTATTGGATTGAGCTCTGGTGACTGTGGAGGCCATTTGAGTACAGTGAACTCATCGTCATGTTCACCAGTCTGAGATGATTGAGCTTTATGACATGCGGCGTTATCCTGCTGGAAGTAGCCATCAGAAGATGGAGACACTGTGCTCATAAAGGGATGGACATGGTCAGCAGCAATACTCAGGTAGGCTGTGGCGTTGATGCTCAATTGGTACTAATGGACCCAAAGTGTGATGAGCAGGTGGGCGGGTGTACCTAATAAAGTGGCCGGTGAGTGTATATTGCATGTTTTAAAGAGAAGCTTCTTTCTGACTGATTATTTCTGAAAACTAGACCTTATGTTTTACTCATCTAGAGATGCTTTCATGTGTGTTTGCAGTACAGAGGCGAGAGCAGAACTGTGTGTGTTTTGCGGTGTGGTTTTACTGGATGTGTGAAGCGATCATCAGCTCATCAAACTAATATTAAATGCTTTTTTCAGAGTTTTTCAAAGGATCTACAATAGGAGGTGTTGAGCGCACGCGTCTGAGAAACATCATTCCTGAGAGAGAAATGAAACAAAAGCGCAGCCACAGATGAAAGGGAATAGTAAAGCGCTTCACCTGCCTTGCTCTCGGCACGGCCCTTCTTACGGCTGAGATTTCAAACTGCAGTTTTTATGAGCTCACACACACACACACACACACACACACACACACACACACATATTAGCACATTATCTATATTCTCCTCATTCACAGTGTATGCAAACATTAGCACTGAAGGAGAAAGTGTTGCGTGTGTGTGTGTGTGTGCGCGTGTGTGTGTGTTTGATTGATGATTCTGAAACACTCCAGCGCTGAGGAACTCTTCATGTGTTTGGAGAAACCCGAGTGTTCTTTACTCAATCCTCATCATTCTTCAACACGGTTTAAAACTCTGAGACATTCTCAATATCTGTGTGTTCCGCCTCACTGCACAACAACAACAACAACAACAACAACAACAACAACAACAACAACAACAACAACAACAACAACAACAACAACAACAACAACACTCCTCCTACTCAGAGTTTCTGTCCTGTTTCTGGTCCACGTATCTACACACCCTTCACTCAGTGAGCATCTAGACCAGCACAGCAGACAGTGTTGTGTTCAGCAGTCATGAGTCAGACTGAGGAGAGATTCACCTTAAACAGCAGAATAACCTGACACTGGGATGAGATGCAGTTACACAAACACACATACACACACTCACACACACACACACACAGGCATGTGCACATGCATGAATGCGCACACACACATACTTACAGGCAAACACACACATGCACACATACAAGCTCACAGACACACACGCATACACAAATGCATTTACACACGTTCACATACAAATGCACACACATGCATATACATAATCAAGCATGCACACACACACACAAACATACCAATGCACACATGCATACCAGCACACACACACACACACACACATATCCATATACAAGCAAACATATAATTTGTAATAACTGGTCTGGCCGGCCATCTGTCAGTCAGAGCTCAGGTAGTGAACACACACACACACACACACACACACACACGCTGAGCGTCGATCAGGATCTGCTCATTGTCTGCTCTCTGCTGAATGTGAATCAGCCTCAGCACAACTCTACACATCCAGAGCCGACAGCTGAGATCCTGCATACAGTACACCACGGTAAAGCAGAAGAGCTGCAAACACACACACACACACACAACTCAACAACACACACACCTCATCAATACACACATCTGAACTTTCACAAGGTGTGTGTTCACATGCAGAAGCACAGATCTAGTCGTACTCCAGATTATGAAAGTTCTGCTGATACGAACACACACACACACACACAAGCACCACACACACACACACACAGGCTGTTTGTGTGTGAGAGACTGACACATGTAGAGCAGTTGAATGACTATAACAGTGCTGAGCTATTCCTGTCAACAAAGCAGGAGCGTTGATTACACACACACACACATACACACACACACACTCACACACACACACAGTCCTTCATTTCCCACTATTGTGCTGAACGCTGACGCCTCTCTGTTTGTGTTCTCCACCGCAGAATGAACTCCAGGACATTAAACTCTTCTGCTGGTTATGGAGGAGTGTGAGTCGGTGAACAGCGGCGGCGGCGTCATTTAACCAACACACAACACTCGTACAGTACAGCAGTGTTCATCTCCACATGCTGCAGTATCTGTACTATATCTTTACTGACAACGTTCACTCTCACTCCACCACATTTCACTGAAACAGCGTTGGTTACTCAATACAAGACTATACACCGCAGACATGCTCCGTTTGAGTCCTGTTTCTAGTCTAGCTGCTACAGCCGTATCCCCCTGCAGCCCCGAGCGCTCCCTCAGTGTCTGGATGGAGAACACATGGGTACACTAGGCTGCTGTTGGCAGTGGTGTTAGAGAGGCCAGCAGGGGGCGCTCATCCTGCAGTCTGTGTGAGTCCTAATGCCCCAGTATAGTGAAGGGGACTCTATACTGTCAGTGAAGGAGACACTATACTGTCAGTGAAGGGGACTCTATACTGTCAATGAAGGAGACACTATACTGTCAGTGAAGGAGACACTATACTGTCAGTGAAGGAGACACTATACTGTCAGTGAAGGAGACACTATACTGTCAGTGAAGGAGACACTATACTGTCAGTGAAGGAGACACTATACTGTCAGTGAAGGGGACTATACTGTCAGTGAAGGAGACACTATACTGTCAGTGAAGGGGACTCTATACTGTCAGTGAAGGAGACACTATACTGTCAGTGAAGGAGACACTATACTGTCAGTGAAGGAGACACTATACTGTCAGTGAAGGAGACACTATACTGTCAGTGAAGGGGACTATACTGTCAGTGAAGGAGACACTATACTGTCAGTGAAGGAGACACTATACTGTCAGTGAAGGAGACACTATACTGTCAGTGAAGGAGACACTATACTGTCAGTGAAGGGGACTCTATACTGTCAGTGAAGGAGACACTATACTGTCAGTGAAGGAGACACTATACTGTCAGTGAAGGGGACTCTATACTGTCAGTGAAGGGGACACTATACTGTCAGTGAAGGAGACACTATACTGTCAGTGAAGGAGACACTATACTTTCAGTGAAGGAGACACTATACTGTCAGTGAAGGAGACACTATACTGTCAGTGAAGGAGACACTATACTGTCAGTGAAGGAGACACTATACTGTCAGTGAAGGGGACTCTATACTGTCAGTGAAGGAGACTCTATACTGTCAGTGAAGGGGACTCTATACTGTCAGTGAAGGAGACACTATACTGTCAGTGAAGGAGACACTATACTGTCAGTGAAGGAGACACTATACTGTCAGTGAAGGAGACACTATACTGTCAGTGAAGGAGACACTATACTGTCAGTGAAGGAGACACTATACTGTCAGTGAAGGAGACACTATACTGTCAGTGAAGGGGACTCTATACTGTCAGTGAAGGAGACACTATACTGTCAGTGAAGGGGACTCTATACTGTCAGTGAAGGAGACACTATACTGTCAGTGAAGGAGACACTATACTGTCAGTGAAGGAGACACTATACTGTCAGTGAAGGGGACACTATACTGTCAGTGAAGGAGACTCTATACTGTCAGTGAAGGGGACTCTATACTGTCAGTGAAGGAGACACTATACTGTCAGTGAAGGAGACACTATACTGTCAGTGAAGGAGACACTATACTGTCAGTGAAGGGGACTCTATACTGTCAGTGAAGGAGACACTATACTGTCAGTGAAGGGGACTCTATACTGTCAGTGAAGGAGACTCTATACTGTCAGTGAAGGAGACACTATACTGTCAGTGAAGGAGACTCTATACTGTCAGTGAAGGAGACACTATACTGTCAGTGAAGGGGACTCTATACTGTCAGTGAAGGAGACACTATACTGTCAGTGAAGGGGACTCTATACTGTCAGTGAAGGGGACTCTATACTGTCAGTGAAGGAGACACTATACTGTCAGTGAAGGAGACTCTATACTGTCAGTGAAGGGGACTCTATACTGTCAGTGAAGGGGACACTATACTGTCAGTGAAGGGGACTCTATACTGTCAGTGAAGGAGACACTATACTGTCAGTGAAGGGGACTCTATACTGTCAGTGAAGGGGACTCTATACTGTCAGTGAAGGAGACTCTATACTGTCAGTGAAGGGGACTCTATACTGTCAGTGAAGGAGACACTATACTGTCAGTGAAGGGGACTCTATACTGTCAGTGAAGGAGACTCTATACTGTCAGTGAAGGGGACTCTATACTGTCAGTGAAGGAGACTCTATACTGTCAGTGAAGGGGACTCTATACTGTCAGTGAAGGAGACTCTATACTGTCAGTGAAGGGGACTCTATACTGTCAGTGAAGGGGACACTATACTGTCAGTGAAGGAGACACTATACTGTCAGTGAAGGAGACACTATACTGTCAGTGAAGGAGACACTATACTGTCAGTGAAGGAGACACTATACTGTCAGTGAAGGAGACACTATACCCTCAGTGAAGGAGACACTATACCGTCAGTGAAGGAGACACTATACTGTCAGTGAAGGAGACACTATACTGTCAGTGAAGGAGACACTATACTGTCAGTGAAGGAGACACTATACTGTCAGTGAAGGAGACACTATACTGTCAGTGAAGGGGACACTATACTGTCAGTGAAGGAGACACTATACTGTCAGTGAAGGGGACTCTATACTGTCAGTGAAGGGGACTCTATACTGTCAGTGAAGGGGACTCTATACTGTCAGTGAAGGAGACACTATACTGTCAGTGAAGGGGACTCTATACTGTCAGTGAAGGAGACACTATACTGTCAGTGAAGGAGACACTATACTGTCAGTGAAGGGGACTCTATACTGTCAGTGAAGGGGACTCTATACTGTCAGTGAAGGAGACACTATACTGTCAGTGAAGGAGACACTATACTGTCAGTGAAGGAGACACTATACTGTCAGTGAAGGAGACTCTATACTGTCAGTGAAGGAGACACTATACTGTCAGTGAAGGAGACACTATACTGTCAGTGAAGGGGACTCTATACTGTCAGTGAAGGAGACACTATACTGTCAGTGAAGGAGACACTATACTGTCAGTGAAGGAGACTCTATACTGTCAGTGAAGGRGACACTATACTGTCAGTGAAGGAGACACTATACTGTCAGTGAAGGGGACTCTATACTGTCAGTGAAGGAGACACTATACTGTCAGTGAAGGAGACACTATACTGTCAGTGAAGGGGACTCTATACTGTCAGTGAAGGAGACACTATACTGTCAGTGAAGGAGACACTATACTGTCAGTGAAGGAGACACTATACTGTCAGTGAAGGAGACACTATACTGTCAGTGAAGGAGACACTATACTGTCAGTGAAGGAGACACTATACTGTCAGTGAAGGAGACACTATACTGTCAGTGAAGGAGACACTATACTGTCAGTGAAGGAGACACTATACTGTCAGTGAAGGAGACACTATACTGTCAGTGAAGGAGACACTATACTGTCAGTGAAGGGGACTCTATACTGTCAGTGAAGGGGACTCTATACTGTCAGTGAAGGAGACACTATACTGTCAGTGAAGGGGACTCTATACTGTCAGTGAAGGAGACACTATACTGTCAGTGAAGGAGACACTATACTGTCAGTGAAGGAGACACTATACTGTCAGTGAAGGAGACACTATACTGTCAGTGAAGGGGACTCTATACTGTCAGTGAAGGAGACACTATACTGTCAGTGAAGGAGACACTATACTGTCAGTGAAGGGGACTCTATACTGTCAGTGAAGGGGACTCTATACTGTCAGTGAAGGAGACACTATACTGTCAGTGAAGGAGACACTATACTGTCAGTGAAGGGGACTCTATACTGTCAGTGAAGGGGACTCTATACTGTCARTGAAGGAGACACTATACTGTCAGTGAAGGAGACACTATACTGTCAGTGAAGGGGACTCTATACTGTCAGTGAAGGGGACTCTATACTGTCAGTGAAGGAGACACTATACTGTCAGTGAAGGAGACACTATACTGTCAGTGAAGGGGACTCTATACTGTCAGTGAAGGGGACTCTATACTGTCAATGAAGGAGACACTATACTGTCAGTGAAGGAGACACTATACTGTCAGTGAAGGGGACTCTATACTGTCAGTGAAGGGGACTCTATACTGTCAGTGAAGGAGACTCTATACTGTCAGTGAAGGAGACTCTATACTGTCAGTGAAGGAGACACTATACTGTCAGTGAAGGAGACACTATACTGTCAGTGAAGGAGACACTATACTGTCAGTGAAGGAGACTCTATACTGTCAGTGAAGGAGACACTATACTGTCAGTGAAGGGGACACTATACTGTCAGTGAAGGGGACTCTATACTGTCAGTGAAGGAGACACTATACTGTCAGTGAAGGAGACACTATACTGTCAGTGAAGGGGACACTATACTGTCAGTGAAGGAGACACTATACTGTCAGTGAAGGAGACACTATACTGTCAGTGAAGGAGACACTATACTGTCAGTGAAGGGGACTCTATACTGTCAGTGAAGGAGACACTATACTGTCAGTGAAGGAGACACTATACTGTCAGTGAAGGAGACACTATACTGTCAGTGAAGGGGACACTATACTGTCAGTGAAGGAGACACTATACTGTCAGTGAAGGGGACWCTATACTGTCAGTGAAGGAGACACTATACTGTCAGTGAAGGAGACACTATACTGTCAGTGAAGGAGACWCTATACTGTCAGTGAAGGAGACACTATACTGTCAGTGAAGGAGACACTATACTGTCAGTGAAGGAGACACTATACTGTCAGTGAAGGAGACTCTATACTGTCAGTGAAGGAGACACTATACTGTCAGTGAAGGRGACACTATACTGTCAGTGAAGGGGACTCTATACTGTCAGTGAAGGAGACACTATACTGTCAGTGAAGGAGACACTATACTGTCAGTGAAGGRGACACTATACTGTCAGTGAAGGAGACACTATACTGTCAGTGAAGGAGACACTATACTGTCAGTGAAGGAGACACTATACTGTCAGTGAAGGGGACTCTATACTGTCAGTGAAGGAGACACTATACTGTCAGTGAAGGAGACACTATACTGTCAGTGAAGGAGACACTATACTGTCAGTGAAGGGGACACTATACTGTCAGTGAAGGGGACACTATACTGTCAGTGAAGGAGACACTATACTGTCAGTGAAGGAGACACTATACTGTCAGTGAAGGAGACACTATACTGTCAGTGAAGGRGACACTATACTGTCAGTGAAGGAGACACTATACTGTCAGTGAAGGGGACTCTATACTGTCAGTGAAGGAGACACTATACTGTCAGTGAAGGAGACACTATACTGTCAGTGAAGGAGACACTATACTGTCAGTGAAGGGGACACTATACTGTCAGTGAAGGAGACACTATACTGTCAGTGAAGGGGACTCTATACTGTCAGTGAAGGAGACACTATACTGTCAGTGAAGGAGACACTATACTGTCAGTGAAGGAGACTCTATACTGTCAGTGAAGGAGACACTATACTGTCAGTGAAGGAGACACTATACTGTCAGTGAAGGAGACACTATACTGTCAGTGAAGGGGACTCTATACTGTCAGTGAAGGGGACTCTATACTGTCARTGAAGGAGACACTATACTGTCAGTGAAGGAGACACTATACTGTCAGTGAAGGAGACTCTATACTGTCAGTGAAGGAGACACTATACTGTCAGTGAAGGGGACTCTATACTGTCAGTGAAGGAGACACTATACTGTCAGTGAAGGAGACACTATACTGTCAGTGAAGGGGACACTATACTGTCAGTGAAGGAGACACTATACTGTCAGTGAAGGAGACACTATACTGTCAGTGAAGGAGACACTATACTGTCAGTGAAGGGGACWCTATACTGTCAGTGAAGGAGACACTATACTGTCAGTGAAGGAGACACTATACTGTCAGTGAAGGAGACACTATACTGTCAGTGAAGGGGACACTATACTGTCAGTGAAGGGGACACTATACTGTCAGTGAAGGAGACACTATACTGTCAGTGAAGGAGACACTATACTGTCAGTGAAGGAGACACTATACTGTCAGTGAAGGGGACACTATACTGTCAGTGAAGGAGACACTATACTGTCAGTGAAGGAGACTCTATACTGTCAGTGAAGGAGACACTATACTGTCAGTGAAGGAGACACTATACTGTCAGTGAAGGAGACACTATACTGTCAGTGAAGGAGACTCTATACTGTCAGTGAAGGAGACACTATACTGTCAGTGAAGGGGACACTATACTGTCAGTGAAGGGGACTCTATACTGTCAGTGAAGGAGACACTATACTGTCAGTGAAGGAGACACTATACTGTCAGTGAAGGGGACACTATACTGTCAGTGAAGGAGACACTATACTGTCAGTGAAGGAGACACTATACTGTCAGTGAAGGAGACACTATACTGTCAGTGAAGGGGACWCTATACTGTCAGTGAAGGAGACACTATACTGTCAGTGAAGGAGACACTATACTGTCAGTGAAGGAGACACTATACTGTCAGTGAAGGGGACACTATACTGTCAGTGAAGGAGACACTATACTGTCAGTGAAGGAGACACTATACTGTCAGTGAAGGAGACACTATACTGTCAGTGAAGGGGACTCTATACTGTCAGTGAAGGAGACACTATACTGTCAGTGAAGGGGACACTATACTGTCAGTGAAGGGGACACTATACTGTCAGTGAAGGGGACACTATACTGTCAGTGAAGGAGACACTATACTGTCAGTGAAGGAGACACTATACTGTCAGTGAAGGAGACACTATACTGTCAGTGAAGGAGACACTATACTGTCAGTGAAGGGGACTCTATACTGTCAGTGAAGGAGACACTATACTGTCAGTGAAGGGGACTCTATACTGTCAGTGAAGGAGACACTATACTGTCAGTGAAGGGGACACTATACTGTCATTGAAGGGGACACTATACTGTCAGTGAAGGGGACACTATACTGTCAGTGAAGGGGACACTATACTGTCAGTGAAGGAGACACTATACTGTCAGTGAAGGGGACACTATACTGTCAGTGAAGGGGACACTATACTGTCAGTGAAGGAGACACTATACTGTCAGTGAAGGAGACACTATACTGTCAGTGAAGGGGACACTATACTGTCAGTGAAGGAGACACTATACTGTCAGTGAAGGAGACACTATACTGTCAGTGAAGGGGACACTATACTGTCAGTGAAGGGGACACTATACTGTCAGTGAAGGGGACACTATACTGTCAGTGAAGGGGACACTATACTGTCAGTGAAGGAGACACTATACTGTCAGTGAAGGGGACTCTATACTGTCAGTGAAGGAGACACTATACTGTCAGTGAAGGGGACACTATACTGTCAGTGAAGGGGACACTATACTGTCAGTGAAGGAGACACTATACTGTCTGTGAAGGGGACACTATACTGTCAGTGAAGGAGACACTATACTGTCAGTGAAGGGGACACTATACTGTCAGTGAAGGGGACTCTATACCGTCAGTGAAGGGGACACTATACTGTCAGTGAGCGCCGTCTTCCAGATGAGATGTTAAACCGAGCTGCTGACTCTCTGTGCTCATTAAAACATCAGTAAACACCAGAACACATGTGTTGAGCTGTCGGCAGTCATATATGTGTCCCGCGCTGCTATAAACACTATGAGGACACATAGATCTCACTAACAAGTGAACTTTGGTTGTTTTTGCATTATTTTGAGCAGATTCATTCTTCTGGTTTGAAAATAAATGTTGAAGCTGCGTCATGGAGATTAGACCCTTGTGTGTATTCGAGCGTGGAGACTGGCCGTCTGTACAACGTGGCGTCTCTGAGTGTGCTGCATTTATTCATGAGAAAGACTTGGTTCAAACCAATCAGAGCGCTCTATTGTGAATGAGGTGCAGCTTCATTAATGTGCACGAGGATGCTGTGAAGACTGTTCACCTGTTACTACTGGTTTGTCATGGGGGCATACAGGAAAGGCTCCTGAATGAAAGTGAAAGTGGCGAACTGCAGTTACAGTCCACTAATTAATCATTTGGGAATTAATTTGTCCATGTAAACACAGTCCCTGTCTTTCTCCTCTGTGTCTGTGTTTGTTTAGCCTCTGTGATAATCGGCGCGTGCCCAAACGGAAACTCCCATTTTCTCTAACCCTTCCCTCTTTCACCACTCGACACGCCCACTTAAACTGAGCTGGACACGCCCACTGCCCTGACTATTCAAACTAGAATAACCCCGTGGCACTTCTGGTAAAGAGCAGGGGTGTAACCCTGGTGTCCTGGCCAAACTCCCTCCATCTGCCCTCACCCATCATGGCCTCCCAATCCTCCCCATCCACTGAATTGGCTGAATTGTAATGAATGACCGTATCGGTAACCTGCTGCCACCTACTGGCAGATCAACAAAACCAATAAAGCCAAGCCCCTGTCCTGCGCTGATGTCCGGCAGAACACTCGCCCGTTATACAGCAGCGGGTCATTCTGGAAAGCAGAGCTGCGCCTACAGATGGCGCACAGGTTTCTGCACACTGGCACCGCTGCTGGCCATCCTGCACTGTGTAATGACGGCCTGGCACAGCATTAGCATCTCTCTGGCATATTCGACTGCCATCATCACTATCCAGGGTGAAGCCCGTGGCCAGACGCATCGGATTAATTCTGAGCCGTGTTTCACTGTCACATTCAGAGCCAAACAGGCAGCCGTCAGCGCAGCCCTGCCCATTAAACAGCGATCACATTATGCAGAAAACCATCACAGCGGCCTGCAAAACTACTCATGAATTATTGCTCCGGAGCGCTGGAAACTGTCTCCAGTGGATTCATTTGTTTCCGCTGAGAGTCTCATTTCTCTGCGTTTAATGCCTGTGTTTAATGTGCGCCGTGAACTTGCTCAATGTCAGAGAACGGCTCGGTGGCGTTGATGTACAATCAGAAGTGCGCCCGCTGCTATTAACATCCAGACGCAGAGTAAACACATTCCAGAACATTCCCACTGACGTACACCACTGACACCAGACACTCCAGTAAATCACATCACAACACAACACGAGTCGGTATACTGCACAAACACAACCCGGAGACTCCACAGCACGCTATAACCCCTGTTAATGAACACAGGCGATTCGGCTTTGCTGATCGATTATTCGCGGCGAGCTGAACACATCCATCAGATTATTAATGAATAAGGCACTCCTGTGGAGCCAACAGTAAAGACAGACTGCGAGAGACTCCATATCAGCCTCAAACACACTGACTAACAGGTGTGTCTGCTGCTCTGACAGATGTGTGTGTCCTTTAATACGGTTAACACGTGTTTCTCCCTGGCGCATCATTACCGTCATATCATTACTGCCAATGTGTCTGAGTTCAGTGTGCATGAGCGGCGCACATCAGACCAGCGCAGTCATTCAGTAAACCACCTCTCTCTCTCTCTCTCTCTGTTAATCTGCTCGATTGGGCTTATGTCTGTGTGTAAAGCGCTGCGGTTTACAGGTAATTGTGTTTTAATGAGAGCAGGAACAGATGCTAGCTCTCATTAATGTTTCACCTTGCTTTTTGCTCATATTAAATTAGCATATGTAGATACTTACAGTATACGAATAGCCTTTTCACAATGACAGTGTGTTTATATCCAGTTAATCCGCTCAAACTAAACGCGGGATTATTTTAATCAAGGTGTTCCGGTTCTCTCATTATTGTTTTAGTTAATAACTCAACACAAGCATACAGATTGGATATTAATCTAATTTAAATATGTGGCCCAGCAGTTTGATTTGTCCATATTTTACCCTTTTTTGGTAGAAATAACCCAGCAGTTTTAGGGTTGAGAGTTTATTTAGTGTCTCTGTATTATTTATTGATTTAGGGACTCTTGATTTATTAATCTGAGGTTCTGTCATCATGTACTCGCCCTCAGGTTACTGCAAACTCTTTAAGAAAGACTGGATTTTATCAAAAGTGGTCAAACCCAACTGCTGGGTTAAACAGTGTCATTAAAATTTGATGGGAAAATTTAATATCCAACACTGGGTTTGTGCATATTTAACCCAACACTGGGTGATGAAAACCCAGCCTATTTATTAGCAGTTCATTTATTTTTAAAACACAAAATCAATATATTGCTTTATTGAGGATTTCTGTCCGTCCACTGAAAGTGCAACCAAAGCTTTCATGCATCAGATTAACAGTTTTAAAACGCTGGCTTGTCCATGTTTGACCCAACGCTGTGTTAAAACAGCCCGGCATATTTAGGAGTGCACCACAGTTCAGAGTGAACTCTCGATTACTCTTCCTCCAGTGTCAGATTATCCTGCTGAATCTCTCCTCATGACTGCTGAACACAACACTCTCTGCTGTGCTGGTCCAGAAGATGCAGACTGAGTTCAGAGTTTGGAGATATGTGGACTCAAAGCTAGTCAGAAACTGTGAGTTTAAAGTGTTTGGTGGTTCAGTTTGGCTTTATTAACCTCCTCTTGATGTGTTCAGTGGAGCTGCTCAGACTCAGAGCTTCAGGTAGACGAGAGGAAATCATCATATAATTCTCATTCCTGAGTGTTTTACGGCACTCTGTACATCTTTAACCCATTACTCTCACCTGCTGTAAACAAAGGAGAGAGTGTGTGCTCCAGCTCCAGAAACACACACACACACACACACACACACACACACACACACACACACACACACACACACACACACACACTCTCACACACACACACACACACAGACAGATTCCATCATCTGAAATAAGAGCCTGTTAGAATGGAGGCAGTGATCCGTCAGACGTCTGGTGCTGAACGCCGACACGCGGACCCGAGTCACACATTATATCAATTCACAAAACGCCTGCTGAAATCTACATCTGATTTCCCCCGGGGATCTGAACAGGAGCGTGTCAAGCGGCGGGTTATGGAGCGGCTCAGCATCAGACATCCATTGTAAAGCCCATCAGAAAGCAGGAGCGCATTAAAGAGTCGAGTGGACTGAAGAGTTCCTGTGGCGGACTCTGCTGGACCCCAGTGCTGCTGTCGGGTCTGAGATGACTGACGGACCACCGCAGATCTGGAGAATCTGACGTCTAACACACAGATCTGCACGCTCGTCGCCTCCGCTGCTGATTTACTGCAGGAATAAACTCTGACCTTGATTTGGTGTGTGAGTGATTCCCTGCTGACACCTAATGAAGCACGCCAGCTTTAGAGATCAGGCCAGAATCCCTCACTCAGGGCCGTGTTCAGCATCACATCATCCAGAGCTGAACACAGACGAGTGAAGAGTCCAGCCCGAGCTCAGTGAAGCTCCTCATCTCCATCAGGAATACACTCTCTCATCACAAACCTGCTGATGACGACAGCTAGACGAGTGTGTGTGTGTGTGTGTGTGTGTGTGTGTGTGTGTGTACATGACGAGAGATTAAACACAACACTCATGTGCGCAGTGTGGAGATCTACATGTCATTTGTGAAATCAGTTCCTCCATCTGTGTGTGTAATTGCTCCGCTTCAGTCCGTCTCTCCCTCAATCCTCCATTATCACTCTTCATTTCCTAAATGTTGTGTAAATGTGCGGCACTTTGGCTTTTTCTCTTTGTCTTTCAGCCTTCTCCAATAATCCCCCAGAATCCTCACGACCCCCGAACACACAAAGGCTGGCGCTGGTGTGTGTGTGTGTGTGTGTGTGTGTGTGTGTGTTTGGAGTGTGAACACGTCCCTGATGATCTCGCAGGTCTGGATAAGGAAGATAAAGCTGGAAACACGAGACCTCGCGCTTCACACAAAGAGCAGCGGCCGCTCAAACACACACCACACAACACAAATCTAAGAGAAACGGAGGCTCTACACACACACACACACACACACGCACACAGGTGAATGGAGGAGGAGTGTGTGTCCAGTGACTGCTTTATTCTGCATGGATGATTGTGAGAGAGATATTGAGAGATTCTGCTGCTCTGCCGGGTTTATCAGCATCTCTGCTGCACCTGTTGTCTCTGCATGTGTGTGTGTTTGTGCGTGTGTGTGTGTGTGAGTGTGTGTGTGTATGTGTGTTTGTGAGATTCGAGCACTGCTTCTGGCCTGAGGATAAACACCCACACACCAGCGCCGGGATCACAAACACCAGCAAAGTGGAATAGAGCAGTTCAACTTCACAGCAACACTTGTGCTGTTACATAAACACACACACACACACACACACACACACACACACTGACTTACACAATCTATTTCCAAACACAGCGAGTCAGATTTCAGATTCTCTGCTGTGATCAGATGTATTTCAGAAGCTTTACTGACTCGGCGAGCGCACAGAGCATCATCAGCCTGATCTGTTGACCTTGGTCCTGGTGACAGAGCAGTGCAGCGCAGCGCAGCCACCGGACCCTGATCATCTGCGGACTCCACCTCTCATTCACTGACAGTCACTATAGACCCAGCAGATGCTGTAAACTGTTCTGTTGTGTTATGTTGTGTGTGTATTCATCATCCGCTGCGTAACACACATGCTGGAACAGTGGATAAATCAGGGCTGAGCTGAAGGAAGCACATGTATATTGATGAACACCGTGGTGTTGTAGAGCATGTGGTTTGATCAGTCCTTCATCATCATCATCCTCCACTGCTCCAGCATGTGTGTTATCCGTATATATATTCTCTTTCATCATCGATGTTGATCCGCTCTACAGTGTTTAAAGCTCTACAGGAGTAAAGAGTGATCAGAATTATCCACCATAACACCCTAAACCTGAACCGAAAAGTCCGAAAACAAGAATAAACTGAGCGCCGGGAGAGTTTCCCTCTAGACCTGTGATACAGCAGGAGTCATCAGTCCTCGAGCAGAGCAGAGACCCTGATGTGCAGCTCATCATTCTGCACAGCGTCTCCTTCAGATCGAGGCTGTTTCCTCTGAGCCGAGGTGTGTTGGTTCTGTTGGTGTTTGAGGGCAGTTTAGTGTGAGCTGTTCTGGGTACTCACCCTGGTACTCCTGTCCTGGGACGTACGCTGTGGGGCTCCCCTGGATCTGGAAGGTGAGCAGCACCTCTCCGGCTCCGGCTCCAGCGTCGGCCTCAAGCTCTCCATGATGAGTGCACAGGAAGAAGAAGGGGTTGAAGCGTGGGTAGAAGCCGGACGGAGCGGCTCCCAAATCCACAGCGCCCACCGAGCTCAGCGCCAGCAGCAGCAGGACGGCCTGACCCGTGCACATCTCTGCTCCACAGTCTCACAGGTGTGTGTGTGTGTGTGAGTGTGTGTTTCTGTCCTCCCTTCACACACGGGGAGTTCAGAGGCTGGTGTTCAGCCCCTCTCACACACTTAAATACCCTCCGCTCGCTCGCTCGCTCACTCACTCGCCCGCCCTCCACTCTCTCTCTCTCCTCCCTCTCCCTCCCTCTCGCTCGCTCACTCTCTCCTCTGCTTCCTCCCTGCCTGGTTTCTGTCAATCACTCTAATATGTCTGTGTGTTAGTGATTTGTCTCTCTCTTTAGCTCTGTGTTTCGGCCAAGCCTGCCTTTGTCTTTTTCTTCTGGTCTCCCTCCATCCCCCAAAGCGGATTCCCTGTTTCTCCACCCAGAGATCGCACCTCCTCCTCCCGCTCCTCTCCTCCTGCTTCTCCCCCGGCCGCTCTCACAGGACCCTCTTTGTGCTCAATCCTCTCTCTCTCTGTGTGTGTTTCGCCATCTCTCAGCTCTCTTTCTCTGTGTGTCTCTCGTTCTTCTGCACGTCAGTGTTTCTCTTAAAATCTGACCTTCTCATCTTGTCTCTGTCTCTCAAACGGAGAGAGTTTGTGCCAGCGCGCACACACACACACACACACACACACACACACTTCACACTTTCTCCATCTGTCTGTTCTCGTGTTCGACTCCTTGGATTGATCCAGCCATCTGAGACGCTGCAAACATTACAGCTTGACTAAATGATTTGGTTTGAGAGCAGACTAACGCCATCGCCTGATTTCCTGGTGCTCTTATCCTGCAGAGTTCACAGAGAGCGACTAAAGAGGCAATGAAGAGCTGCCTCTGACTGACCAAACTCCCGGACATCTGCTCGTGTTTAACAGACTCTACTTGACTCCATTAGCTGACAAGAACAAAGAGTGTACACATTCTGTCAGATTCAGCCCATTCAGACAGTCGAGGAGCTGCTCATCAAGTGCTCTACTAACCCCTCAATGCCTCTTCAGAACTCAAGGACACCCGCAGGAGAGCCAAAGCAAGATCATGAAGCATCTTCATCACTGTCCCCACAGATATAGTGTGGAGGATCTCCAGCGCTGCTCCTGGTCAGATGCATTCCCACAGACTAGACCTGCTCCAGCACACCTGCCTGTAGTTAACCTGATCGCCTTGATTAGCTCAGGTGTGTTTGACTGGGCTTGGAGATGTTGGAGAGAGGGGATCCCTGATGTAAGCAGTGTTAAGCTGCGCTCACGCTGCCCTTTTCTCCTCTTAGTCTTCCACTCATGTGCATGTGAATGCGTCAGAACAGAACCGTAAGGTCGTGCGGCAGGTTTGGCAGTTCGCTGCTTTGGAAAGTTTGAGCTCGGTGAACTCAGCAAAATCACATCACATGACTGCGTGAGACCAATCGCAGATCAGAACATCACCTCTCTGGACAGAAATGTAACATTTGGACCAATGGCTCGCTTTTTTAATGTCTAATCATCTTGTTTAATCCCGCCCCTTATTGCAGCACCACACTCCAGAACTTCACACACACATACTCCAGTGTGAGCGCAGCTTTAGTTTGTTAAGCTACTGTTGTGTCATACAGTACCATCCCAGCGGAGGGTTGCAAGTCCAAGGATCCCCATGGTCCCAAGTCTGATGGTGACAATGGGTTCAAGTTCTGTAGTTCCAAGTCCAACAGCCTCAATATTCCCAAGAACAGCGGACCCCGAGGTTCAATGTCCAGTGATCCCAGTGTTCCCGAGTCCAGCAGACCAAGTTATTTCCCCAAGGCCAGTGGAACCCAAAAGGTCCTGATAGTCTGAAGCAGCAGTCGCCAACCCTGCTCCTGGAGATCTACTGTGGCTTTCTGCAAATTTCAGTTGAAACTCGACCAAACACACCTGTCTCTAACTACCAGCTGCTGCTTCAGCTCCTGATTATTGGGTTCAGGTGTGTTTGAACAGGGCAGGAGCTGAATTCTGCAGGATGGTGGCTCTCCAGGAACAGGGTTGGTGACCACTGGTCTAAAGTTTGTTGGTTTCCAGTCTAACAAACTCCCCAACCATCAAGATGTTCAAGATCCCAGTGGTCCCAACACCATCAGCACCAGTGTTCCCTTCAAAGTCCAGTTAGACCAAGAAAAGTCCACAGCGGCCCCAAATTCAGTGGTCTGAATAGTTTACTGGATCCCAGTCTAGAAGTTCCAGTGTTTCTCCCAATCAAGTGTACCCAGACAATCTAAGTGTACTAGTCTGGATGACCCAGTCCAGCAGCCTCAGTGCTTTTAATCCAGCAGACTCATGGTCTTACGGTTACGATAATCAAGTGGCCAAATTCTGTCCCCGAATCCAGCAGCCTCAATGATCCCAAGAACAGCAGACCCTGAGGTCCACGTTACTCGTACCCGAGACCCGATAGTCAAGTGATGCCACTGAATACTTCCCCGACACTGCTGCTATATGACTACACAGGCCACACGGTGAGTCCTCCACCAACAGGCCGTGAATAAACGCCTTAAATGACGCTCATAACTAGACATGAATTAGACAAACGAGGATATTTACACACATCTCTGCATCTGCGCTCTTTGAAGTCTGATTCTGCACTCAAATCAAATTCCCTTCACCAGAATCCACAGATGTGTTCAACACGAGCTTCATCATCATCATCATCATCATCATCATCAGCTAAACTGAAGATCAAAGTCAGCAGAGGAGCGGCGGAGGGAACATTTACCCGCTTTAATGAGAACAGCGGAGCTTCAGGACTCAACACTGAGTGTGTGTGTGTGTGTGTGTGTGTGTGTGTGTGTGTGTGTGTGTGTGTGTGTGTGTGTGTGATTTCTCCAGAGATGGCTTTACTTCATCAGTCTAACAGTCGTACTAACTAACAGTGAATCCGTCTGCTGTGCCGGAGCTCGACCCTGAGAGTCGACGTGAGCTCCAGACTCTACCGGCGCGTAAAGCTGATGAATAGAATATTGAAGAAAGGAATAATGGAGAGGCGGAGCAATGCCGGAAGACCCGTCACCCGCACGGCTCAATGACTGCTTGTTATACACGCCTGAGATGATGATTGACAGCTCTGAATGATTAGACTCCTCCCATCATTATCTGAGCGTGAAATTTACATATGTGCCTTCAACAACCACATGCATGTAGGAGCTCATCTCCTCTGTCCTGAAGACAACCGGGGTGTGTTCCACCATCAGGCATGCAGGACTGTAGAGGTGAGCTTAAAGCCGCTCTGCTGTTCAGCCTGAAGCTCTGAGTTCAATGTCACCTCTCCTCCAGACGTGATAGCGGCCGTCCTGCATTATGGAGACACTCTCCAGCGCATAATCACACACTCGTGTTGGTGTGCGGTGAGAAAACTACAGCGTGTCGTCTGCACACGGCAGGAGCTCATCTGTTCTGCTCTCCTCCTCAGATTAAAGCCGATGTGTCATCTTCCTGTCCTGAAGTGAGTTTGGAGGAAGACGGCGCTCTCGCTCTCCATTAGAGAAACTGGGTCAGGAGATCTGGTCTCGGCAGCGGAGGGGGTGGACGAGGCTTTGGGGCAGTAATTATTTTTATCTTCATTAAGTTCTTCCTCAAGGTTGTAACAGAGCCTTTGACATCTGCGTTTGGCATTGGATCCCAGGGCCGCGCCGCGCCGCCGTCCGCCACACATCAGCTCTCAGACAGAGACAGAAGAGGCCGTGAGGGATGAAGAGCGAGGACGCTTCTGTGCCCTTGGAAACGCAGGCCTCAGTCCATGTTCATCAGCGGCTCCTCATTTAGTCCGGCATGATTTAATGTGAATGGACTGTTTACACGGCGAAACACACTCCTCTCACTGACGGTGTGTGTGTGTCTCGGTGCTGATCCACACATCTGAGAGCTCTTACATCAGCCAGCATTCTGTAGACGAGCACGACATGCAGAGCTACTGCATTACATTAGGAGGGTTTACACTTAATGCCAGCACAAGAACCTGACAAAGGGGGAAACGAGGTTATTTGGCTCCCCCGTTCACAAACCCTGGCGTCTTGAGCAGTACAGAAGGACACTGAAGCTGCAACACAAGATCCGGGTCCTCGTGCGAGCGGTGCGCAGTAGCCAAGCAACACAAAACAGTGTCAGAAATAAGCACAGAAGAGTGTTTGCGTGGTTGCTGAGGGCAACAGGGGGAGTTTAGCCTTGATGTGACGTGTGGGAGAGCATAAAGAGTGTGAGGTTAAACGGTTATTTGCAGACAGTACATCACCTGTCCTTCACACACACACACACACACACACACACACACACACACACACACAGAGAGACACCCGCACCCATGGCCTTTGAGGAGGAAGCTGAATTCTGCCGCTGCTTTTCTTTCAGGACAGCAGGAGCTCAGTGAGCGGAGTGGAGGATGAGGATCACTATTTAATGCGTTCACACACACACACACACACACACACACACACACACACACACACACACACACACACACACTGCTGCTGCTGCTGTGAGCTTTTACTCTCCCTCGGGTGTGAAATCAGTTTCCCTCCTCTGTTAAACAGGAGGTATTTTGAAGAATGTTGGAGCAGTTACCTCTGAGTTTAATGGTAAAAGGTCTACTTAATCCTCTCTGTAGTGTTTAGTTCTGTGTCCCTCACACACACACACAGGCCTGAAATACAACAAAAACTGAATTTCTAACCATTTTAATCTAAAAGGACAAAAGAGACGAGAGGGGGACTCCAGACGCACAGGGTCATTTATAACGCATGGCCACTTCTACAAGTCATTAATGACAGCGTTACCTAATGATCTCTGCTAAACGAGTCTATTAAAATAAAGCTGTGCATGAATCAGAGACGTCCTCCTCCCTCTAGAGCTGAAAATACACACGGTGACATGAGAAACGCCTCGCAGATTCTGCCCTCTGGTGTCCGTGTGCTGCCTCTGCAGCGGTTTGCATTACCTGGAGTCCCACAGCTCAGCTCAGCTCAGCCCATCACTGATGGAGAATCAGGCAAATGTCTACTGAGACGCTGCATTTCACTCTTAATAATCGCTGTTTATTGTTGAGATTTAAGGGGCGGCACGGTGGCTCAGTGGTGTCACACTGTCGCCTCACAGCAAGAAGGTCTCTGGTTTGAGTCTCGGCTGGGTCAGTTGGTGTTTCTGAGTTTGCATGTTCTCCCCGTGTTGGTGTGGGTTTCCTCCGGGTGCTCCGGTTTCCCCCACAGTCCAAACACATGCACTATAGGGGAACTGATCAACTACACTGGCCGTAGTGTATGAGTGTGTGTGTGAATGGGTGTTTCCCAGTACTGTGTTGCAGCAGCTGGACTATATATATATATAAAGCTAACACACAATGCCCCTACACACACACAATATTTACTGATCACTGCTGTAATGTGTTTTTGTTGAATATGAGTCGTGTGTGTGTGTGTGTGTGTGTGTGTGTAGGAATCGAGCTGTGGCTTCATCATCTCTGCATTAACTCTCTCAGCGCTGCTCTTATTCTGACACACACTCAATCCTCATCTGTCAGCAACTGAAGGTCAGCAGGTCACACACACACACACACACACACACACACACACAGTGAGAGAGATCAATACATGATTAGATGATCAGTCTGCAGTTGGGTGATGATGAAGCTGCTCATCAGACTGCTATTACCGCTGCTCTGATCATCAACACACCCAACATCCTTTATATGTGCGCTTTACCATCAAACACACACACACACACACACACACACACACACACACGTGTACAATTTCTATTATTATAAAAGGCAGAAGAGACACAAACACACCCCCAGTCATGTACTTTTCTACACAAACATGCTCTGACACAGTTTCAGTTCACTATAATCTTCTGTGTGAAGCTGCTTTGACACAATCTACATTGTAAACGTGCTAGACACATAAAGATTGAACTGAAAATTCTCACACACACACACACACACACACCTTATTAAAGGTCCTGATCTACAGCGATTGATCATCTGCTACAGAGCCAGTGTGGACATGAAGAGCAGCAGCAGCAGACTGCATTCATCAGCATTGGGTGTGAGCTGGTGATGGGATTAAAATATGATGTTATCAGTATTATACTCACTGCTCTAAAAGAAAATCATCACTGCTCTTTTTAAATGTCCTGGTGAAAACTATAATTTACTCCACACTGAGCACAGTATCCTTCAGTAGACATGTGCGGCTGAATAATGAAGGTCTTCATTAGGCTCACACTGACCTCTCTACAGCATGAGAAGGCTCTGGAGATCTCTGCTCTGTTGATCTGCAGTAAAGCCTCTGCTCAGCTCAGCTGGCTGATGCTGGTGTGTGTGGAGAGGAGACTGGTTTAAGAATCTGGAGATGTCTGGATTACAAACAAGACCAAAGCTCATACAAGAGCAGCCGCAGCACTGTAGAGTTCCTGTCCAACACACACACGTGCACGCGCACATGCACACGCACACACACACGCACACACACACGCACACTTTGATCAGGTGTGTTGTAATTAGGGTTCAGGGTGTGTGTGCAGAGCTCAGCTTCATGCCACTTGCCCGGGTCTGTAAATGACAGAGACCCTGCTGGAGTCTGTAAATGAGTGAAGTTCACTTAAGACCAACTTAAAATTCTCCGATAGTTTAATGAGTTCATTTAAAACAGAAATCAACATGTAGAAGTGCGCAGAGCAGAGCTCAGTGTGTGCCGTGTCCAGCTCACTGTCTCTGACCGCTTGATGACGGCCAGAAGGAGCAGCTGTGTCAGTATGTTCACTCTGCTGACAGTTTGTTTGTTTGTTTGTCTCGGTTTGGTCTGGTGTGTGTTTATTCGTCTGTCTGGTGTGTGTGTGTGTGTGTGTGTGTGTGTGTTTCTCCGTCAGAGTGCCCCGGCGGCGGTGAGCGCAGCAGCGGGCAGCAGCAGCAGCAGTAGCCGGCCCCCGGGCTCCGCTCTCGGCTGGGAGTTGCAGTAGTGTCCCCCGCAGCAGGAGAAGCTGAAGCTGATGTTGTTTCCCCGGATCATCTGGTGTCTGGAGCGGCTGCAGTCTGCCCTCAACATGCAGCCCTTGCGGAAGAGCACGGAGGAGCGCCCGAAGCGGCCGTCCGCGGTGTAGCAGAGCTCCTGCACCGGACACTCGGTCACTACCGGCGCACACGAGCTGTTCAGCGACGTTACCGGGCAGAAGAGGCAGCGGAGACCCTGAGGGAGGACCACCGGGACACACACCAGCAGCAGAAACAGCAACACACAGCCCATGCTGAAGCAGAACACACACACTGACATGAGGAGGATGAGCAGCTGCGAGATAAACACACACACACACACACACACTCTTCAGCTGAGGCCTGTTGTCTGATTACCTTCATTAACACAATCAGCTCAATCATCAGGCTGAGCTGACCAAAACCACATCAACATGACTCTCACACACATTCCCCAGCATAACTGAGCACACCGCCTCTTCATAATCAGCATCTTCTCTCATTTCTCTGTGCATGCGGGGAATATATTTGATCAATTTAAACAAAACAGGTTTATTAAACAGTTCTATTAAAGCCCAACATCTTAAATAGAAAAATAACTTGCATTTAAACCAGTGATTGCGTCACAATAATGATAAAATTATTACAAACTATATAATTCTGTATATTTCATCTGTTTTCCTGTGTATTAATGGTATTTATTATTCTTCAGTGTGTTAGTTAGCCGAGTTGATCAGTGATCAAATGACTGATACACACACACACACACACACACACACACACACACACACAGAGAGAGCACAGCAGTCGTGTGTTCGTAAAGAATTATTTTATTGGCAGTGGAAAATAGGTTTCAGTATTTTATTGAAATGAAAGCAATAAATAATACGGTGATAAAAACAGCTGATCAGTACTGCACTGTACATTATTGAGGATTACAGGAGCTTTCTTTAAATAAAGGACAATATAAAGAGAGTAACGCCACTTTAATTGTACAGAAGTGACTAGCCAGAGTTAAAATAAAGAGAGGCTGGGATATGAGTCCAGCCTGCGCTTTAGACACCATCTGAAACAGGACGAGTCCTACATCAAGGCAGATTTATAATATACACCATATAAAAGACCAGCCAGACGTTAGGAGCGGCTACAAATATAAGGCTTCAGTACAGTGGTAAAAACAGGGTCAAAGGTCGAGGCCACTGAGGATTGGTCCGTCTACAACACTGGAGAACACACGCTCACACACACATACTCACACACACACACGCGCGCACACACGCACGCACACACACTCAGGGAATGCAGCGGCAGGCTCTGGGCTAAATCAGCCGGCATTAGGATCATCTGTAGAAAGGTTTGTCCAGAACAGCCCTCATGGTGATGAGCAGAGTATGGCTTCTCAAGGGTTCATTTTGGTATCACAGAATATAAAACACGTACCAACCCAAACATCCACACTGCACTCGGGCCACTAGCGGGATCAGAGCTAGGAGAAGCGCACACGGCCCTGCAGCGAGGAGGAGATGGAGGATGAACACAAGAGGAGCAAATGCACAGACTCAATTATACAGCTAGCGGATTAGCACAATGCAAGATTAAAAGACTACACGAGTGACAGAATCAAATCAGAAGTCAAACAGAGCGAGAGCGAGCGGAGGACACACAGCCCTGATGATGAGGATGAAGATCACGGTAACAGCGAGAGAGCAGAGCGCCCCTGTGTGGAGGATCAGCCGGATCACCTGCACAACAAAAACAACAATCAACAAACACTGGGCTGTGTCCCAAATCACCCTGCACCCTTAACAGTGCACCACATTTACAGAGGGGTCTGATACTACAGTGCAGAGGGGGACTGAGTTATATATTATTTATACATGAGGCATTGAATATGAAACTCCTCAGACGGCACTGTGTGTGTGTGTGTGTGTGTGTGTGTGTGTGTGTGTGTGTGTGTGTGTGTGTGTGTGTGTGTGTGTGTGTGTGTGTGTGTGTGTGTGTGTGTGTGTGTGTGTGTGTGTGTGTGTGTGTGTGTGTGTGTCGCAGCAGAAATATGAACAGTGTCCTGAGTCATAGATGAGCGCAGCGGGGACATTCTGAAAATCTGTGCTGCAAGAAATCTGGACGAGTCCTGCGGGAATGCAGACTTCCACCATAGTGGACATACCACTGTGTGTGTGTGTGTGTGTGTGTGTGTGTGTGTGTGTACACTGACGGCTCACCTGGTCTGATCAGCAGGAGTAGGTCCTGACGGCAGCCGCATCCAGACGCTGAACTCCACTCACACCACCTGCAGCCACACACAGCACACGAGTTAGACAGACACACACACACACACACACACACACACACAGTATCATGCAAGCACAGACATACACAAACAGTGACAAACACACACACACACGTACACGTACACACGTACCGTCCAGCTGTGTTTTCCTGTTGATGAGGGCAGCAGTGTTGGCGTCTCCTGCGCTCACCCTGAAGCTGGCCGGCAGTGTGTCCGCCGCGCTCACACTCATACCGCGCACGTCTTTAGGCCTGAACTTCTTCCTCCAAGATGGAGCACGCCGGAAACTCTTATCATCATCCTGAACACACACACACACACACACACACACACACACACACATACAGAAGTGCAATGAAGCGGGACACACTGATCAAACACACACACACAGAAGCAGAAACACACACACACACACACACACCTCCTCCTGCCGTCTTTCCGTCCCACCGCTCAGCAGCTGCCTGTACTCCTGCTCCAGCAGTGCCCGCGCCTGCACACACACACACACGTCTTACTCCTCAAGAAAACGCACAGAATAACACAACACACAGCGTGTGGTCAGTCATGGTCTCCTCCACAGCACAGACTGAAGGAAACACCCCCGACGGCTCTGAGCTCAGCCGAGTGCACTGCCTAGGGCTCACCTGAGTGCACTGTGTAGGGATCTGCAGCAGGAGGGCGAGGGCGTTGTGGTCGAAGGTTTCGTCGAGGGCGATGAGCGCTCCGTGAACGCCGCTCTCCAGCAGATTGGCAGCGTAATCCTTCAGCCCGATCGCCTGGACCCAGCTCACCACACGCTCATTCGTCCACACCAGCACATCTGCACACACACACACACACACACACACACACACACACACACACACACACACGCGCACACGCACACATACACATACACACACACACACACACACACATACACACACACACACACAATGTAAATCACACATAGACAGTCACACACATGTTGGTATTGGTGGTTTATGGGGACTCATGGCTGTCCCTCTAACAGCAGGGGTCTTGGTCCTGGTGGTCCGGTGTCCTGCAGGGTTCAGCTCCAACTGGCCTCAGCACACCTGCCCGGCTGTTTCATGTATCCCTAGTGAGAGCTTGATCAGCTGGTTCAGGTGTGTTTGATTAGGATTGGAGCTGGAGATCTGCAGGACACCGACCCTCCAGGAACAAGTTTGGGGATGCCTGCTCTAACACAACACACACACACACACACACACACACACACACACACACACACACACACACACACACACACACACACACACACACACACTCACACACACTCACCGTTGCCTTCTGTCTGCGTCTCCTCTCGTCTGCGCTCCAGCTCTTTCCTGTCGTAGTTCAGCCGTCTCAGACACATCACACCACACTGAAAACTGTTCCTGCAGCGCCACAAACACACACACACTGTCAGGGTCACACACACACACACACACACACACACACAGACACACACACAGACACACACAGACACACACACAGACACACACACAGACACACACACACACAGACACACACACACACAGACACACACACACACACACACACACACCTGTGGAAGCTGTCCACCATCTTCAGCTGGCTGCGCAGGTCCTTCTTGGTCAGGTGGTCCAGCATGCGGGCGTCCACCAGCGACTCCATGAAGTAGCTGCGGTACTGCGGCAGACCCAGACTGGGCAGCCAGTCGTTCCCGATCCACTCATGGTTCATGTCCCCATAAGCCAGAGTCTGACGGACACACACACACACACACACACAACATCAATACAACACCTGCATGATGAACACACCTACACAATCACAGTGAAGCAGAAGACTGAGAATAGGCTGTTCTGACATGTGTGTGTGTGTGTGTGTGTGTGTGTGTGTGTGTGTGTGTGTGTGTGTGTGTTGTGAGAGAGTGATTCAGCAGATGAATGAAGAACAGAGAGAAGAGTGTCCAAACCTGCGCCCAGCTGCCCTCCTCATCCTCCTGTGGTTAGCGTTAGCATGTGGAGTGAGGACACGAGTCAGTGCAGAACATAACACACACACACACACACACACACACATGGTGAAGAGTTAAACACACACACACACAGAGACTGCAGTGACTGACCGTGGGCGGCGTCGCAGCCAGACTCTCCATCTCCTCATGAGTGAGCCACACATTCCCTGAAGACTACAGCAGCGGCGGCGCAGAGGAGTGTGTGTTAATGACAGAAGAGCATTAGTGCAGCACACACACACACACACACACACACACACGCGCACACACACATGCGCGCGCACACACACACATGCGCGCACACACACATGCACACACACACACGCACACACACACGCACACACACACACGCACACACACACACACATATGCACACACACACATGCGCGCACACACACACACATGCACACACACACATGCACACACACACACACACACTCACACGCACACACATATGCACACACACACACACATGCACACACACACACGCACACACACACATATGCACACACACACATGCGCGCACACACACATGCGCGCACACACACATGCACACACACACACACACACACACACTCACACGCACACACATATGCACACACACACACACATGCACACACACACACACACACACACACACACACACACACACACACACACACACACACACACACACTCACACGCACACACATATGCACACACACACACACATGCACACACACACACACACACACACACACACACACACACACACACACACACGCGCACACACACACACACGCGCACACACACACACGCACATGCACACATACATATGCACACACACACACATGCACACACGCACACACACACACGCATATGCAAACACATGCACGCACGCACACACACACACACATGCAAACACACGCACGCACACACGCACACACATGCATGCACGCACGCACACACTCACACTCTCGCACACACTCTCGCACGCACACCGGTGTTAATGAGTGAGGCATGCAGGACACACAGATGGGAACATATTGTGAGAGGAAGGAGAAAGTGTGTGTGTATTTGTGTGTGTGTGTGTATTTGTGTGTGTGTGTGTGTGTGTGTGTGTGTGTGTGTGTGTGTGTGTAGCTGTTTTTGTGACACATCATGACACAGATGTGTATAATGTGTGTGTGTGTATGTGTGTGTGTGTGTGTGTGTGTGTGTGTGTGTGTGTGTGTGTGTGTGTGTGTGACACATGTATGACCAAAGACAGCAGCTGCATTTCCACCGTCGGGCAGTGTGAGCAGGGCTGTATCTGGCCGGCCCGAGCCTGTCGCCCAGGAGGCTGAGTAGCTCACAGTGCATCACGCAAACCCCGCCCCCAGAACATCCTCCAATCAGCCGTCACACAGCCCGGCCAGCTCAGCGGGAATCAGCAGATGAAGCACACACATCATCAATGAACACACACACACACACACACACACGGGCCTCTACTGTCCAGCAGCACAGTGTCCGTCTGTACACACAGGCCGGAGTGCTTCATTGGGTTTCTCACTGACCCACTGTTGGCATCGACTGCTGTCGCCACTAGCGGAGGGACCCAGCGCACCATCCCTAACAGAACAGCACAGAAACTCTCTGGTAAGAACTCGCTATAGATGAGTCCATAACATCCTCCATTATAGAGACGGCGTCAGACATCCAGCACCAATGCTCCAGACAGACCCGACACAGGTGAATATTCCCCCCCGCTGTATGACACTGACAGGAGATCTCCTTCATCAGAGCACACTGTACTGCAGATTACTCAGTGTTCAGCACACAAGAGCTGTATTGAAACACAGCCGACAGCTCATCCCGCTACACTGGCGTCCAGCAGCTTCCCAAAACCCACATCAGTGTAGGAGAATAAAGGCGGCGGATACATCTGCTCCAGCAGTGTTCAGCTCAGTGCTGATTTCAGAACAGCAAATCCAGACTGACCATCCCCACAGCAGAACTACCATTTACAACAGTCCGGCCCAGTCCAGTCCTCCCCCTTAAGCCTGGTTTATACTTCTGCGTCAAGTGACCTGTGTGACCTGCGTGACCCACAGCGCATCCAACACGCCTCGCTGTGCAGGTTTACTTCTGCTGCTGTCTCTGTGGGTCTGCAGTAACACTTCTGAACACTAGTGGGCAGTGAGGTGTTGATGCTCCTCTGTGTCCAGTTTCTTCACTGCTGCTTTCTTTGATCTGAACACTTCCTGAATGATCAAGTGGCTCAAACTCGCTCATTTTGAGGCAGAACCCGGCGGACGAGGAGCAACTTTAACCATGAGGAAAACACAGAACAAAACTTTCCATCCGCAGCTCCTACACGGCACTCCACACTAGTACACACTCGCTCCATCGGGCCCGCGCCGCTCTCGGTCCCGC